>NC_079399.1:21488154-21568154 GCF_029220125.1 Pseudoliparis swirei | reverse complement strand
CTCTCTCTCTCTGTCTCCTCCCTCTCTCTCCTCTCTCTCTCTGTCTGTCTCCTCCCTCTCTCCCCCTCTCTCTCTCCCTCTCTCTGTCTCCCTCCCCTCTCTCTCTCCCCCCCCCCCTCTCTCAGGGGTGTCCTGCGGCCCCACGGTGAAGGTGCTGTCTCCAGAGGACGGGAAGCAGAGCATCGTCCAGGCGGCGCAGCGTCTCTGTCGCTCCGTGGAGAACAAAGAGAGGAGCTCCAAAGACATCAGCGTCTCCATGCTGGACGTCCTGCTGAGAGGTGGGTGTGTGGGGGTGTGTGTGTGTAGGTGTGTATGTGTGTGGCAGGTATGTGTGTGTGTGTGTGTGTATCTTTGTGTGTGGTGTAGGTGTGTGTGTCGCAGGTGTCTGTGTGTGTGTCACCGTGTTAAAGTCGACGCCCTGACGACGTGCTGCCCGTCTTTTCTCTCCCTTCCTCGCCTCAGACTCTAAGAACGTTCCGGACCCGGAGCTGGTGGTGAAGTTCGGCCCGGTGGAAAGCACGCTGGGCTTCCTGCCCTGGCACATCCGGCTCACCGAGTTCATGTGAGCTGATTACGGTTTTAATATTCTCTAATGTCATATTAAAGCTTCTTCAAGGAGCTGTTGTCATGGTGACGCTCCCCGTGGACCAAAGCGTGTCCCTTTGCAGCATGAGACCACGAGTCAAACGCTACACATGTGACTGAGTGTTTTATACCACATGGACTCACACCTCTAGGGAGAAACCTCTAGGGCAGGGGTGTCCAAACTTTTTGCAACTAGGGCCAATTGTGATAAAGTAAAGATGCCCGGGGGCCAATAGTTCCTTTAGACATTTTTTTAAACCACTAAAGTTACATGAAAATACACTGTTATAAAACAATTTATTTTTACTGTCACAATTACTTTTATTTTTTAAATGACAATGTAACCACATATAATATAACCAAGTCTGCCTTTCATTCAGTCAGATAACAATGACAAAGCTGGATATAGAATACATTACATTTCTATGAGTTACATAACGTTGCAATTAACCTGTTTTGCACTGAATACCTTTTCAAGATAATATCAATAAAGTGCAACCTGTGAAAAATTAAACAAAATAAGATCAAATATTTGGGCATAAAGAGTTTACTGAGTGTTAGTGACACTGCATATCTTTTCAAAATAACAATAACGCGCAACCTTTGAAAAACAAAACAAGTGCAGATATGTCTGTCATTACGTTTTTTTCTATGTGTGATGAAATGGGCTTTCCACTACACCTCTTTTTAAAACGGGGTCGCAGGCTTGATACGGCCACTCTCCATAAAGCTCAATGTTGAGCTCTTGTTTTGAAGGGCAGCAGCTGGAACGCTGAGAGGTAACACCTGGCAAGTCTCCAAGAATCTCGTCTGTCGCGCAGCGTCGTAACGTACACATTTACACGAAAGTCGGCGACAGGCATTTCGCTCTTTATTTATTAATGACTTAGTTTCATGTCCGTGTAGTTTGTAATATGTGAAGTTCTCAAACAAGGTCTTGAAATAAAATAATCTGCATTTCCCCTGGCGCCCCACCTGGTCTCTGCTCTTGAACCCGGAGCAGAGAGCGACTCTGAGACGACTTGTCTTCACCACCGTGGGAACGCAGAGGTGTCGGTTTGCTGTTCCCGCGACATATTGGACGCTCTCTGCCGGCTGGTTGAGCGCGCTCATTTGTATGTGCGCACCTGTCTGTGCGCATGGGGCGGAGCTCCGCCGATACCGAGAGCCAGGAGAAGTGTGAACGCCACCACGTAGAGACAGAAATGACTTGCCGCTGTGTCGATACGATCAATAATATACGACCGTTTAGTTGAATAAAACAACCTGACATTACTTATGTTGTAATCTGGCGCTATAGAGAACATTTCAGTGGGGCGGACCCCCACCCTGTTCTCATGGTATGGGAAACACTAGTAATTCCCACCGCTCCTGAACGCGGCGGCCCTCAGTCAACTTTTCTCCTTTTTTTTGCCGTCGCCATGGCAAATAGGTTTCGAGAAGGGTTCACGCCACGGATGCAGAGCCAGATACATTAGAAAGGAGGAATTACGTCTTTCAAGTTTTTATGATTCATTTATTCTGACAGATCTGGCGGGCCACAAATAACACATTATATGACCGATGTCGCGAGCCATATGAAATCTGACCGCGGGCCGGACTTTGGACACCCCTGCTCTAGGGAGAGACCTCTAGGGAGAAACCTTTGGTAGAGCATCAGAGGACGATCTCATCAGGATGGACAGAAGCAGTAGAGGTCATGTGACCAGAAGGAACACAGCACAGTTAATGCATATGCATATTATTAATAAAATCCACCACACTACAACTCAATGAACAACAGAAACAGTGGATATAAAAGAAACACAATGATAATGAAAGCAGTAATATTAAGGCGACTAATTATAATAACAATGCTGGTAGCAGTGGGCGTGAGGACCACAGTCCAGATACAACCAGCATCCATGGACACCTGAGAGGAAGGGAAGAAGAGTTATTCATGTCCTTTAAGTCATCCAGGAGAGGAGAGAGGAGACGAGAGAGGAGAGGAGAGAGGTGCTCAGTGTATCCTATAGCAGCATCTCTCGGTCTGGACCAGGTGACCCTGGTTCAGGCCTCACTATAAGACTATAGAGGAAAGTCTTCAGTCTCATGTGGCGTCAGGATTGATTTGCAGCTCCACAGCCAGTTAAAGTTCCTCCAGAGTCACTAATATAACAGGAAGAAATCCAAAGAACTCAATGTGACCAGTAGGTGGAACTGTTGAGCTCCCAGTGCGGGTTTGCGATAACTCTTGTTATTCTGTGTGTGTGTGTGTGTGTGTGTGTGTCCTCAGCTCGCTGCCCTCCCACAGAAACGTGTCCTACGAGGACCTGCTGAGCGTCCTGCAGCGGTTCAGTTCCTGTCAGCAGCGGTTGGGCCATTGATGCGTCCCTCGCCCCTCGCCGTCTCCCCCCCCCCCCCCCAGCGTCGGGCCTCCTCTGCCGGCGTCTCCCGGAGCTTTTAAAACGGACTCCAAGGACGAGCCCAGAGCCCGGGAGACCGGCCAGCTCACTTCCTGCCTCACAGCGCTCGTCTCATAATAACGTCACATTCCAGGACTTCTGGAACATGGCCCATCGGAGAGACACACACACACACACACACACACGGAGACACACACGGACACAAGAGGACTGTCTGCATAGACTCCGTGTTCCACAGAACCTCGTCCTGTTGTTCCCCTCCCTGACATTCGGCCTCCAGCTGCTGTTTCGTAGAACGAGGACCGGCCTCCACCCGGCGGAGGACCACAGAAGAAGCGAGGCTTTGTCGCCCCCCCCCCCCCCCCCCCCGAGGTAGATCTGGCTGCGTCCCCCCCGCCCATGAGGAGCTGAGCTCGGTCACAGAGCGGTCGATGATGTGTACATATGAGAGAGATTCCTACGGCTCTGTTGTTGTGTCGGTGGCGTTGCTGACCGAGGTTTGTTCGCGGGAATAAAACGAAAACGCTCCGGCTGCCTGCGGTCCAATCCCACGCCACGTTAGAGGAGTCCCTCACGACTCCCTCTGACATCCACTGAGGGGAGTTCTCACCCGACGGAGGGCCGTCTCGTGATGGGAGACGGACTTATCCAAGCCGAGTGTCTATTGACGGGGGAGCCATGGGGGGGGGTGGGGGTACATCTAGACTTGTCAAACACAAAGTATAAGAATGATAAGAACTGTTTCACTGATGCTTCTTCGTGTCGTGACAAAATGTGTTGCTGTGGAAAAGATTATTTTGAAATTGTTTTTTAATCTGTTTAATTTGGAAATAAAAAGTTCCTTAAGTTCAAACTGCCAGAGGAAGAAAACACTGGGCACATTTAACTTGCAGTTTTTCTTTATCCCCCCCCCCCCCTCATCTCCTCTCCTCCCCCCGAAAGGAAAAACATATTTTGGGATGTCGTCGGTCCGGCGCGTTCATTCTTGTGAACGTTCTTTCCAAGACCTGATTCAAACTTCTGGGTCAAAGGTTAAGGACCCCGTGACCTCACATCCTCATCACTTTGCACAATGTCCAGCGAGGCCAAAAGGTCAATAAAAAAAAAAGAATTGCTGCCATAAATCCAGAACTCGTGCTGAAACATCTGGATCAGATGAAGAGATGACATTCTGGACTGAACTGCGGTGTGAGGGGCGGGGCCTGACGTGTGGTCGCTGTTTATTCGCAAGATGGAAATAAATGAGAAGCGAGTCGAGTGGAGACCTCGGCTCCGTCGTGATGCTCTGAGGTGACAGAGCGTGTACTGTCGTGGTTGGAGTTCTCAGCATTCATACAGGGTTTTCAACTTTTTAAACTATTACCCCCCCCCCCCCCCCTCAAAAACACAATGCGCCGCAGCCCCAAAATGTGTTTTTTTCTTTCAGTCCTGGTCATCGCAGGTGAAGTTCAAACACGTCGCGTAAGAAAGATGACTTGCTGCTGAAAAAGTGGCCCAAACTTTATTCCGCCTCTTCTGGAGTGTGGGGGTCGGGGGAGCGAGGCCCCTCGGCGTGACTGACTGTGTGGCCCTTTACATGTCTCCGTCTCCTCTGAGATCGATGACATTTAAAGAAACGGGTCTTCTCTTTTCGTCGGACAGTTCTGGGCCACGGTGTGTTACGTGATCCCAGTTTCAGAGTTTCAGTGCACACACACACACACACACACATGAACTAGAGGAGCTGATGCCTGATGAAGATGAAGATGCTATGGAGCTATAATGACATCCAACAGAATCCAATTATAAAACGCGCGGTGACGTCATCGGATGATGTATGACGTCCTGATGCATATGACGTCTTACTCCCATGAGGGAGTCTGGCTGAAAAGACGCTCCCTAGTGGTGCGACGAGCTCTCTCTCTCTCTCTCTCTCTCTCTCTCTCTCTCTCTCTCTCTCTCTCTCTCGCGGTGCTGACTCCCGGACAGTTTAGTACAGCAGAGAGGAGGCGCGGGTCCACCGGAACAACGCTACCCTGCGCGCGCGTGTGTGTGTGTGCGTGCGTTATTTCCCTCTGAATTGCGCCTCGGGCCCGCAACCACGGAGACCGGGAGGGTTCCGCTGAGGTGAGCCTGGTCCACGCCTCCTCCTCCTCTTCCTCCTCCTCCTCCTCCCCGGAGCACCGGTTAGTCTGGGAGGAGGAGGAGGAGGGGGGGGGGGGACATAACATGATGTCTGTCGTCTCAACTGCGGAGAGCGTTCCCAGAGGCACGGGCACCCCGGCGCCGAGCCTCTACCAGCGGATCAGGAGGGTCCTAACCAGGTAAGATGATGATGATGAGGGTGATTATGATGATGATGATGATGGCGCTTATCCGAGGCGAGCATCCCTTTTTCCTTCGTGTTGCATTCATCCCACTTTCATCATGCGGACACCTTTCGGTTGAACCTGTGACATGCAGCGGCGCGTCCTGCAACAGATGTGCACACGCAGCCATGCAGCGGCTTCCCTGTTGCGTGAACACAATGTGCGCGTGTCCGGGTTTTACGTGCATCCGCGTGCACCTCCACGGGGCCGAGGACCGGGTGTTGCGGGTTCGGTGCCCGTGATGCGCTGCAGCGCTGCACCTGCACGCCTCCTACATGCCTTCTGCATGTCTCCTACATGTCTCCTACATGCCTCCTACATGTCTCCTACATCTCTCCTGCATGTCTCCTACATGCCTCCTACATGTCTCCTATGTCTCCTACATGCCTCCTGCATGTCTCCTGCATGTCTCCTACATGTCTCCTACATGTCTCCTACATCTCTCCTGCATGTCTCCTACATGTCTCCTATGTCTCCTACATGCCTCCTGCATGTCTCCTGCATGTCTCCTACATGCCTCCTACATGTCTCCTGCATCTCTCCTGCATGTCTCCTACATGCCTCCTACATGTCTCCTACATGTCTCCTACATGCCTCCTACATGTCTCCTGCATGTCTCCTACATGCCTCCTACATGCCTTCTGCATGCCACCTACATGCCTCCTACATGTCTCTTGCACGTCTCCTACATGTCTCCTACATGTCTCCTACATGCCTCCTACACGCCTCCTACATGTCTCCTACATATCTCCTACATGCCTCCTGCATGCCTTCTGCATGTCTCCTACATGCCTCCTACATGCCTCCTACATGCCTCCTACATGTCTCTTGCACGTCTCCTACATGTCTCCTACATGCCTCCTACACGCCTCCTACATGTCTCCTACATATCTCCTACATGCCTCCTACATGCCTTCTGCATGTCTCCTACATGCCTCCTACATGCCTCCTACATGCCTCCTACATGTCTCCTTCATGTTTCCTACATGCCTCCTACATGCCTCCTACATGCCTTCTGCATATCTCCTACATGCCTCCTACATGTCTCCTACATGTCTCCTGCATGTCTCCTTCATGTCTCCTACATGCCTTCTGCATGTCTCCTACATGCCTCTTACATGTCTCCTTCACGTCTCCTTCACGTCTCCTACATGTCTCCTGAATAAAATAATCCGTATCGTATTATAATCTATCCGTATGACTAAAATATAATGCTTATTCTACTTATCCTAAAAATCTAAATATTCTAACAATGTATCAGAAAACGATTTAGTAATATTTAAATATTATTTATACTATCACATTTTCTGAGTTATTCTTTTCACAGCAGATGAGGAATGTTTACAGATCTGATAATCGTGTTAATAATAATATTAATAAGCTGTGTGGGGTCATTATTCTATGTGGACGGCCATCAGCATCACATTTGACTTTACCATTGCTTTCCTAACTTTGCAAACAAAATGCAACAATAAACATAAAAATATACATTTACTGAGCTGTTACCTATATTAAAATAATCGTACCCGATACCACATTTGAGCCGTTTGAGTCCGTCTCAGCATCGGCGTCTCTACTACAGACAGGAAATGATGAAAATATGAATACGATGTCTCAGTTTGAGAATGTGAAGATACGATACAATGATCCGTCTGTGTGTGTGTGTGTGTGTGTGGTGATGTTCTTGTGGCCGCCACAGACACAGAGCGATGTTATCGTAATAAATCCTTGATGGGATGTAGGCGGTCAGAATAAAAGCAGCTCAAACGACAACATGCCAGGCAAGGGAACGGAGTACTATCACTTTTTAAAAAGAACGATATTCACTATATTCAGACATCTCGTCGCAGTCGACGAGGCAGGAAACGCTCAGAACTATCTTGCAAGAAAGAGTTGCAGCTCTCCATCCGCTGCTGTGAAGGCCAAACATCATAATCACCCAGGCCCAAATTTAATTTATTTATTTATTTCGGATATTTAAGCCCTTTGGGTTGCCAAAAAACAAGATGGCGACGGCCAAAATGCCAAACTGAAGGCTCCAAAAGCGCAGTCCAATGGTTGACGTCATGATGACTCCGCCCACTTGCACGATGCAAAGATGGGAGAGCAATACGTCATCTGGTCCAACGCATCAAGTCGCGTCTCCTTTTGGGTCGGGGGGGACACCCACCCTCAGCTTACAACACACACACATCTGCAGACACTGCTGGAGGACATGTCAACATGCGGGTTAAATACATCGGCAGTGTCTCCAGCAGATAGTTTAAGCCTCAAAGAAGTCCGGCTCTCCCGTGTTATGTGTTATGAGGGGATCGTATCCTCCTGGTGTTCACCACCATATACTTGCTGCATGTGAGATCCCCCTGACCGGGACCCTGACCTTTGCCCTCTGCAGGGACCTGCTGGTGACCCTGGCCCTGGGCCAGGCCCTGTCCCTGTTGATCTGTGCCATCAGTCTGATCAGCAAGTACCTGGCTGATGACTTCCACGCCAACACGCCGGTGTTCCAGAGCTTTCTCAACTACATCCTGCTGTTTCTGGTCTACACCACCACACTGGCAGTCAGGCAAGGTACGGCTGGACACTGCAATGTGTGTGTGTGTGTGTGTGTGTGTGTGTGTCTTTGGTACTGATGTAAATGCTGCAAGGATGCTGAAACTAGGAGCGGGTAACACCCCGTTAGTTCAATTCAATTCAGTTTATTTTGTACAGCCCATTATCACAAATTACAAATTTGTCTCAGAGTGCTTTACAATCTGTACACATAGACATCCCTGACCTTTGAACTCACATCAGATCAGGAAAAACTCCCAAAAAAACCTTTGCCAGGGAAAAAAGGGAAGAAACCAGAAAAAAGAATGGAAGAAATCCATCAGGCAGATGGAGGTAGAGAGGAAGAGTGGGCGGGGCATCAGCAGCGCCATGGCATCAGACCCAGCAGGTCCAATGGACTCTATGAGACGTGAAGTCACAAGGACTCAGGAGAGGAAGCAAAGATAGTAATGTGTGATGGAGAGATGAAATTCATCAAGAAGTAGAGAGAGAAGAGGAGAGAGGAGCTCAGTGTATCCTAAACGTCCACCATAAGGAGAGAGGAGAGGAGAGAGGTGCTCAGTGTATCCTAAACGTCCATAAGGAGAGAGGAGAGGAGAGAGGTGCTCAGTGTATCCTAAGTGTCCATAAGGAGAGAGGAGAGGAGAGAGGTGCTCAGTGTATCCTAAGCGTCCATAAGGAGAGAGGAGAGGAGAGAGGTGCTCAGTGTATCCTAAACGTCCATAAGGAGAGAGGAGAGGAGAGAGGAGCTCAGTGTATCCTAAACATCCATAAGGAGAGAGGAGAGAGGTGCTCAGTGTATCCTAAAGCATCCATAAGGAGAGAGAGGAGAGAGGAGCTCAGTGTATCCTAAACGTCCATAAGGAGAGAGGAGAGGAGAGAGGAGCTCAGTGTATCCTAAACGTCCATAAGGAGAGAGGAGAGGAGAGAGGTGCTCAGTGTATCCTAAAGCATCCATAAGGAGAGAGGAGAGGAGAGAGGAGCTCAGTGTATCCTAAGCGTCCATAAGGAGAGAGGAGAGAGGACCTCAGTGTATCCTAAGCGTCCATAAGGAGAGAGAGGAGAGGAGAGGAGCTCAGTGTATCCTAAGCGTCCATAAGGAGAGAGGAGGAGAGAGGAGCTCAGTGTATCCTAAGCGTCCATAAGGAGAGAGGAGAGAGGAGCTCAGTGTATCCTAAGCGTCCATAAGGAGAGAGGAGAGGGGAGAGGAGCTCAGTGTATCCTAAACGTCCAAAAGGAGAGAGGAGAGGAGAGGTGCTCAGTGTATCCTAAGCGTCCAAAAGGAGAGAGGAGAGGAGAGAGGAGCTCAGTGTATCCTAAGCGTCCATAAGGAGAGAGGAGAGAGGAGCTCAGTGTATCCTAAGCGCCCATAAGGGGAAAGGGGAGAGGAGCTCAGTGTATCCTAAGCGTCCATAAGGAGAGAGGAGAGGAGAGAGCTCAGTGTATCTTAAGCGCACATAAGGAGAGAGGAGAGGAGAGGTGCTCAGTGTATCCTAAGCATCCATAAGGAGAGAGGAGAGGGGGGCTCAGTGTCTCCTAAGCGTCCATAAGGAGAGAGGAGAAGAGAGAGGAGCTCAGTGTATCCTAAGCGTCCATAAGGAGAGAGGAGAGGAGAGGAGCTCAGTGTATCCTGAGCGTCCATAAGGAGAGGAGAGGAGAGAGGAGCTCAGTGTATCCTAAGCGCCCATAAGGAGAGAGGAGAGAGGAGCTCAGTGTATCCTAAGCGTCCATAAGGAGAGAGGAGAGGAGAGGAGCTCAGTGTATCCTAAGCGTCCATAAGGATAAGGAGAGAGAGAGAGGAGCTCAGTGTATCCTAAGGCCATAAGGAGAGAGGAGAGGAGAGGAGCTCAGTGTATCCTAAGCGTCCATAAGGAGAGAGGAGAGAGGCGCTCAGTGTATCCTAAGCGTCCATAAGGAGAGGAGAGGAGAGGCTCAGTGTATCCTAAGCTCCATAAGGAGAGAGGAGAGGAGAGGAGCTCAGTGTATCCTAGCGCCCATAAGGAGAGAGGAGAGGAGAGAGAGCTCAGTGTATCCTATACGTCCATAAGGAGAGAGGAGAGGAGAGAGGGCTCAGTGTATCCTAAGCGTCCATAAGGAGAGAGGAGAGAGGAGCTCAGTGTATCCTAAGCTTCCATAAGGAGAGAGGAGAGGAGAGAGGAGCTCAGTGTATCCTAAGTCCATAAGGAGAGAGGGAGAGAGGAGCTCAGTGTATCAAGGAGAGAGAGAGAGAGGAGCTCAGTGTATCCTAAGCGTCCATAAGGAGAGAGGAGAGAGGAGCTCAGTGTATCCTAAACGTCCATAAGGAGAGGAGAGAGGAGCTCAGTGTATCCTAAGCGTCCATAAGGAGAGGAGAGGAGAGAGGAGCTCAGTGTATCCTAAGCGTCCATAAGGAGAGAGGAGAGGAGAGAGGAGCTCAGTGTATCCTAAGCGTCCATAAGGAGAGAGGAGAGAGGAGCTCAGTGTATCCTAAACGCCCATAAGGAGAGAGGAGAGGAGAGGAGCCCAGTGTATCCTAAGCGTCCATAAGGAGAGAGGAGAGGAGAGGAGCTCAGTGTATCCTAAACGTCCATAAGGAGAGAGGAGAGGAGAGGAGCTCAGTGTATCCTAAGCGTCCATAAGGAGAGAGGAGGAGAGAGGAGCTCAGTGTATCCTAAGCGTCCATAAGGAGAGAGAGAGAGAGAGGAGCTCAGTGTATCCTAAGTCCATAAGGAGAGAGAGAGAGAGAGCTCAGTGTATCCTAAGCGTCCATAAGGAGAGAGAGGAGAGGAGCTCAGTGTATCCTAAGCGTCCATAAGGAGAGAGGAGAGGAGAGAGGAGCTCAGTGTATCCTAAGCGTCCATAAGGAGAGAGGAGAGAGGAGCTCAGTGTATCCTAAGCGTCCATAAGGAGAGAGGAGAGGAGAGAGGTGTATCCTAAGCGTCCATAAGGAGAGAGGAGAGAGGAGCTCAGTGTATCCTAAGCGTCCATAAGGAGAGAGGAGAGGAGAGAGGTGCTCAGTGTATCCTAAGCGTCCATAAGGAGAGAGAGAGAGAGAGCTCAGTGTATCCTAAGCGTCCATAAGGAGAGAGGAGAGGAGAGAGGAGCTCAGTGTATCCTAAGCGTCCATAAGGAGAGAGGAGAGAGAAGCTCAGTGTATCCTAAGCGTCCATAAGGAGAGAGGAGAGAGGAGCTCAGTGTATCCTAAGCGACCATAAGGAGAGAGGAGGAGAGAGGAGCTCAGTGTATCCTAAACGTCCATAAGGAGAGAGAGGAGAGAGGAGCTCAGTGTATCCTAAACGTCCATAAGGAGAGAGAGAGGAGAGAGGTGCCCAGTGTGTCCTAAGAGCCCATAAGGAGAGAGGAGAGAGGAGCTCAGTGTATCCTAAGCGTCCTTAAGGAGAGAAGAGAGAGGAGCTCAGTGTATCCTAAGCGTCCATAAGGAGAGAGGAGAGAGGAGCTCAGTGTATCCTAAGCCTCCATAAGGAGAGAGGAGAGAGAGGAGCTCAGTGTATCCTAAGCGCCCATAAGGAGAGAGAGAGGAGAGGAGCTCAGTGTATCCTAAGCGTCCATAAGGAGAGAGGAGAGAGGAGCTCAGTGTATCCTAAGCGTCCATAAGGAGAGAGAGGAGAGAGGAGCTCAGTGTATCCTAAGCGTCCATAAGGAGAGAGGAGAGGAGAGAGGAGCTCAGTGTATCCTAAGCGTCCATAAGGAGAGAGGAGAGGAGAGAGGTGCTCAGTGTATCCTAAGCGTCCATAAGGAGAGAGGAGAGGAGAGAGGAGCTCAGTGTATCCTAAGCGTCCATAAGGAGAGAGGAGAGGAGAGGAGCTCAGTGTATCCTAAGCGTCCATAAGGAGAGAGAGAGGAGCTCAGTGTATCCTAAGCGTCCATAAGGAGAGGAGAGAGGAGAGGAGCTCAGTGTATCCTGAACCACCATAAGGAGAGAGGAGAGGAGAGAGCTCAGTGTATCCTAAAGCATCCATAAGGAGAGAGGAGAGGAGAGAGGAGCTCAGTGTATCCTAAGCGTCCATAAGGAGAGAGGAGAGGAGCTCAGTGTATCCTAAGCGTCCATAAGGAGAGAGGAGAGAGGAGCTCAGTGTATCCTAAGCGTCCATAAGGAGAGAGGAGAGAGAGGAGCTCAGTGTATCCTAAGCGTCCATAAGGAGAGAGGAGAGGAGAGGAGCTCAGTGTATCCTAAGCGTCCATAAGGAGAGAGGAGAGGAGAGAGGAGCTCAGTGTATCCTAAGCGTCCATAAGGAGAGAGGAGAGAGCTCAGTGTATCCTAAGCGTCCATAAGGAGAGAGGAGAGAGAGGCTCAGTGTATCCTAAGAGTCCATAAGGAGAGAGGAGAGAGGAGAGAGGAGCTCAGTGTATCCTAAGCGTCCATAAGGAGAGAGAAGAGGAGAGAGCTCAGTGTATCCTAAGCCCATAAGGAGAGAGGAGAGAGAGGTGCTCAGTGTATCCTACCGTCCATAAGGAGAGAGCAGAGTAGCGAGGAGCTCAGTGTATCCTAAGCGTCCATAAGGAGAGACGAGAGTCCAGGTGCTCAGTGTATCCTAAGCATCCAAAAGGAGAGAGGAGAGAGGAGCACAGTGTATCCTAAGCATCCATAAGGAGAGAGAGAGGAGCTCAGTGTATCCTAAGCGTCCATAAGGAGAGAGGAGAGGAGGAGCTCAGTGTATCCTAAGCGTCCATAAGGAGAGAGGAGAGAGGGCTCAGTGTATCCTAGCGTCCATAAGGAGAGAGAGGAGAGGGCTCAGTGTATCCTAAGCCCATAAGGAGAGAGGAGAGGAGAGGCTCAGTGTATCCTAAGCGTCCATAAGGAGAGAGGAGAGAGGAGCTCAGTGTATCCTAAGCGTCCATAAGGAGAGAGGAGAGGAGAGAGGAGCTCAGTGTATCCTAACGTCCATAAGGAGAGAGGAGAGAGGAGCTCAGTGTATCCTAAGCGTCCATAAGGAGAGAGAGGAGGAGCTCAGTGTATCCTAAACGTCCATAAGGAGAGAGGAGAGAGGAGCTCAGTGTATCCTAGCGTCCATAAGGAGAGAGGAGCTCAGTGTATCCTAAGCGTCCATAAGGAGAGAGGAGAGGAGGAGCTCAGTGTATCCTAAGCCATAAGGAGAGAGGAGAGAGGAGCTCAGTGTATCCTAAGCGGCCATAAGGAGAGGAGAGAGAGGAGAGGGAGAGGGCTCAGTGTATCCTAAGCGTCCATAAGGAGAGAGGAGAGGAGAGGGCTCAGTGTATCCTAAACGTCCATAAGGAGAGGAGGAGAGGAGCTCAGTGTATCCTAAGCGTCCATAAGGAGAGAGGAGAGGAGAGAGCTCAGTGTATCCTAGCGTCCATAAGGAGAGAGGAGAGAGAGGGCTCAGTGTATCCTAAGTCCATAAGGAGAGAGGAGAGGAGAGGGCTCAGTGTATCCTAAGCGTCCATAAGGAGAGAGGAGAGGAGGAGCTCAGTGTATCCTAAGCGTCCATAAGGAGAGAGGAGAGAGAGGAGCTCAGTGTATCCTAAGCGTCCATAAGGAGAGAGGAGGAGAGGAGAGAGGGCTCAGTGTATCCTAAACGTCCATAAGGAGAGAGGAGAGGTCAGTGTATCCTAAGCGTCCATAAGGAGAGAGAGAGAGAGGAGCTCAGTGTATCCTAAGCGTCCATAAGGAGAGAGAAGAGGAGAGAGGAGCTCAGTGTATCCTAAGTCCATAAGGAGAGGAGGAGAGGAGCTCAGTGTATCCTGGCGTCCATAAGGAGAGAGGAGAGAGGAGCTCAGTGTATCCTAAGCGTCCATAAGGAGAGAGAGAGAGGAGCTCAGTGTATCCTAAGCGTCCATAAGGAGAGGAGAGGAGAGAGGAGCTCAGTGTATCCTAAGCGTCCATAAGGAGAGAGGAGAGAGGAGCTCAGTGTATCCTAAGGCCCATAAGGAGAGAGGAGAGAGGAGCTCAGTGTATCCTCCATAAGGAGAGGAGAGGAGGGAGCTCAGTGTATCCTAAGCGTCCATAAGGAGAGAGAGGAGAGAGGCTCAGTGTATCCTAAGCGTCCATAAGGAGAGAGGAGAGCCATAAGGAGAGAGGAGAGAGAGGAGCTCAGTGTATCCTAAGCGTCCATAAGGAGAGAGGAGCTCAATGTATCCTAAGCATCCAAAAGGAGAGAGGAGAGGAGCTCAGTGTATCCTAAGCGTCCAAAAGGAGAGAGGAGAGGAGAGAGGAGCTCAGTGTATCCTAAGCGTCCATAAGGAGAGGAGAGAGGAGAGGAGCTCAGTGTATCCTAAGTGTCCATAAGGAGAGAGGAGAGGAGAGAGGAGCTCAGTGTATCCTAAGCGTCCATAAGGAGAGAGGAGAGGAGAGAGGAGCTCAGTGTATCCTAAGCGTCCATAAGGAGAGAGAGAGGAGCTCAGTGTATCCTAAGCGTCCATAAGGAGAGAGGAGAGAGGAGCTCAGTGTATCCTAAACGTCCATAAGGAGAGAGGAGAGAGAGGAGCTCAGTGTATCCTAAACGTCCATAAGGAGAGAGGAGAGAGGAGCTCAGTGTATCCTAAGCGTCCATAAGGAGAGAGGAGAGAGGTGCTCAGTGTATCCTAAGCGTCCATAAGGAGAGAGGAGAGAGAGGAGCTCAGTGTATCCTAACGTCCATAAGGAGAGAGGGAGAGAGAGCTCAGTGTATCCTAAGCGTCCATAAGGAGAGAGAGGAGAGAGGAGCTCAGTGTATCCTAAGCGTCCATAAGGAGAGAGGAGAGGAGAGGAGCTCAGTGTATCCTAAGCGTCCATAAGGAGAGAGGAGAGGAGAGGGGAGCTCAGTGTATCCTAAACGTCCATAAGGAGAGAGGAGAGGAGAGGAGCTCAGTGTATCCTAAGCGTCCATAAGGAGAGAGGAGAGAGGAGGGCTCAGTGTATCCTCAGCGTCCATAAGGAGAGAGAGGAGAGGAGCTCAGTGTATCCTAAGCGTCCATAAGGAGAGAGGAGAGAGAGGAGCTCAGTGTATCCTAAGCGTCCATAAGGAGAGAGGAGGAGAGGGCTCAGTGTATCCTAAGCGTCCATAAGGAGAGAGAGAGGAGAGAGGGCTCAGTGTATCCTAAGCGTCCATAAGGAGAGAGGAGAGGAGAGAGTGCTCAGTGTATCCTAAGCGTCCATAAGGAGAGAGGAGAGGAGAGGTGCTCAGTGTATCCTAAGCGTCCATAAGGAGAGAGGAGAGAGGGCTCAGTGTATCCTAAGCGTCCATAAGGAGAGAGGAGAGCTCAGTGTATCCTAAGCGTCCATAAGGAGAGAGGAGAGAGGAGCTCAGTGTATCCTAAATGTCCATAAGGAGAGAGGAGAGGAGCTCAGTGTATCGTCCATAAGGAGAGGAGAGAGAGGAGCTCAGTGTATCCTAGCGTCCATAAGGAGAGAGGAGAGAGGAGCTCAGTGTATCCTAAGCGTCCATAAGGAGAGAGGAGAGAGGAGCTCAGTGTATCCTAGCGTCCATAAGGAGAGGAGAGAGAGGAGCTCAGTGTATCCTAAGCGTCCATCAGGAGAGAGGAGAGAGGAGCTCAGTGTATCCTAACGTCCATAAGGAGAGAGGAGAGGAGAGAGCTCAGTGTATCCTAAGCGTCCATAAGGAGAGAGAGGAGAGGTGCTCAGTGTATCCAGTGTATCCTAAGCGTCCATAAGGAGAGAGAGGAGAGAGGAGCTCAGTGTATCCTAAGCGCCCATAAGGAGAGAGGAGAGGAGAGAGGAGCTCAGTGTATCCTAAGCGTCCATAAGGAGAGAGGAGAGAGAGGAGCTCAGTGTATCCCATCCCTCCATAAGGAGAGAGGAGGAGAGAGGAGCTCAGTGTATCCTAAGCGTCCATAAGGAGAGAGGAGAGGAGAGGTGCTCAGTGTATCCTAAGCGTCCATAAGGAGAGGAGAGAAGAGAGAGGAGCTCAGTGTATCCTAAGCGTCCATAAGGAGAGAGGAGAGGAGAGAGGAGCTCAGTGTATCCTAAACATCCATAAGGAGAAAGGAGGAGAGAGGAGCTCAGTGTATCCTAAGCGTCCATAAGGAGAGAGAGAGAGAGAGGAGCTCAGTGTATCCTAAGCGTCCATAAGGAGAGGAGAGAGGAGAGGAGCTCAGTGTATCCTAAGCGTCCATAAGGAGAGAGAGAGAGAGAGGAGCTCAGTGTATCCTAAGCGTCCATAAGGAGAGAGGAGAGGAGAGAGGAGCTCAGTGTATCCTAAGCGTCCATAAGGAGAGAGGAGAGAGAGAGGAGCTCAGTGTATCCTAAGCGCCCATAAGGAGAGAGGAGAGGAGAGAGGAGCTCAGTGTATCCTAAGCGCCCATAAGGAGAGAGGAGGAGAGAGGAGTTCAGTGTATCCTAAGCAGCCATAAGGAGAGAGGAGAGGAGAGAGGAGCTCAGTGTATCCTAAGCGTCCATAAGGAGAGAGGAGAGGAGAGAGGAGCTCAGTGTATCCTAAGCGTCCATAAGGAGAGAGGAGAGGAGAGGAGCTCAGTGTATCCTAAGCGTCCATAAGGAGAGAGGAGAGGAGAGGAGCTCAGTGTATCCTAAGCGTCCATAAGGAGAGAGGAGAGGAGAGGAGCTCAGTGTATCCTAAGCGTCCATAAGGAGAGAGGAGAGGAGAGGAGCTCAGTGTATCCTAAGCGTCCATAAGGAGAGAGGAGAGGAGAGAGGAGCTCAGTGTATCCTAAGCGCCCATAAGGAGAGAGAGAGAGAGGAGCTCAGTGTATCCTAAACGTCCATAAGGAGAGAGGAGAGAGGAGCTCAGTGTATCCTAAGCATCCATAAGGAGAGAGGAGAGAGGAGCTCAGTGTATCCTAGCGTCCATAAGGAGAGAGGAGAGGAGAGAGGAGCTCAGTGTATCCTAGCGTCCATAAGGAGAGAGGAGAGGAGAGGAGGTCAGTGTATCCTACGCGTCCATAAGGAGAGAGAGAGGAGAGAGGAGCTCAGTGTATCCTAAGCGTCCATAAGGAGAGAGGAGAGGAGAGAGGAGCTCAGTGTATCCTAAGCGTCCATAAGGAGAGAGGAGAGGAGAGAGGAGCTCAGTGTATCCTAAGCGTCCCCCTCAGCCTCTCAGCCTATAGCAGCGTCTCTAGGGGCAGAAAGTGACCCTGCAGTGGTCACAGAGGGACACCCGGCTACACACACACACACACACACACACACACACACACACACACACACACACACAGTTCATCCTCTTTGATGCTATTTATCGTGTGGTGACTTTTCTTTGGACAGTAGCTAACAGATATTCTATAAGAAGCATCAGACGGGCTCTTGTGGGGCTCCTGGTTCCTTAAAGACCTCCTTTAGTCTCTCTCTCTCTCTCTCTCTCTCTCTCTCTCTCTCTCCGACCAGGGGAAGGGAACCTGTTGGCCATCCTGAAGCAGCGCTGGTGGAAATACATGATTCTGGGTTTGATAGACATCGAGGCCAACTACCTGGTGCTCAAAGCGTACCAGTACACCACACTCTCCAGTGTACAGGTGTGTGTGTATGTATGTGTGTGTGTGTGTGTGTGTGTGTGTGTGTGTGTGTGTGTACAAAGTCTGGGGTTGGCTCTGACAAAAACAGATGCAATTGGATTGGATGATGGGAAATGAGTTGGCGGTATCCGTCCTCCACCCTAGTCCAGATGGATCCATCACAACAAATATTTAAAATCATTGCGATGAAATGTGGTAGACATTCATGGAGGAACCTCCCCGGTTGGTTTTGATTGACGGTATTAGGTTTGTTTTTAAAATAATAGTTGTTGTTGTGTATTTTATTCAGTCAATCAAATCATTATACAATACAATATTATTGTATATAATATATAAAACAGAAAGACTGTAAAGTTATCGGTAGAAGCAAAAAATGCTTATATATTCCTATCTTAAATTAATATCAAATAAATCAGAAAATTAATATAAAATAAAGAAAAAATAACACTATATATATATATTTATATATATGCATACACACATACACATACACACATACATACAGACATACTTCCACATACATCTTCCATATAAATACGTTTTTAATCACATTTATAACTCAAGAATTGTTTTATGAATAATTCCCTTGAAAACCAAAAAGCAGTTAAACCATTCTTACATCCATTTTAACATTATTCCATAATTGGACTCCTACAACAGAAATACATCTTCTTTTAATCCCTTTTTTTGCCTTTTGTACACACTCAAAGAAATGACTCATTGGATGAACTCAATTAAATTGTTGGCAGGTTTTCCATCCAATAATTATATGCAACTCCAACTCAAATTTAGCACATCAGTGCAATAAAATGTAATTAAGTTAGTCCAACTCATTTGTATCAAATACATCTAAAATAAAATAACGATATTCATTAAATTAAATTAATTTGTGTTTGTCCAACTCAAAATATAAACTAACTAACTAACAAAATATGCAAGACAGAAGGAACGCCCTGACTGGGAATTGAACCCACGGACCTCTGGCTGTGAGGCGACAGTGCTAGCCACTACACCACCGTACAGCCCTGAAAGTGTCTTCACCTCATGTAAACAACTGATTTTCAGCTGGCGCATGCGCAAAGGGTAGTCCTCAATGAAACACATTTATTTTGAGTTGATATGCACACCATCTAACCTAAATCAATCTAATAAATGAAAGTATTCATACATTTTGTGTTACACCCATTAAATATAAATATCTATTTTTGTAATTGATTTATTTAAATGTATCAAACAATATTTAAATGTGTCACCTCGAAGAAGGGTTTGAATCGTTTTTGTGAGTGTAACCTAAATAAATCTAATAAATGAAAGTATTCATACATTTTGTGTTACACCCATTCAATATAAATATCTTCGTTTTGTAATTGATTTATTTAAATGTATCAAACAATATTTAAATGTGTCACCTCTAAGAAGGGCTTGAATCGTTTTTTTGAGTGCAGTAAACTTACAAACATCCAAATAATAGTCGGGGCTTAAACGGTTGAATTCCTCTACACTGCTCAGCTATATTCTGTTTCCCTTGTGGAATACGTCACACACTCAAAAAAACGATTCAAGCCCTTCTTAGAGGTGACACATTTAAATATTGTTTGATACATTTAAATAAATCAATTACAAAAATAGATATTTATATTTAATGGGTCTAACACAAAATGTATGAATACTTTCATTTATTAGATTTATTTAGGTTTGATGGTGTGCATATCAACTCAAAATAAATGTGTTTCATTGAGGACTTCCCTTTGCGCATGCGCCAGCTGAAAATGAGTTGTTTACATGAGGTGAACACACTTGCTTGGCTGCACGGTGGTGTAGTGGCTAGCACTGTCGCCTCACAGCCAGAGGTCCGTGGGTTCAATTCCCAGTTGGGGCATTCCTTCTGTGTGGAGTTTGCATATTTTGTTAGTTAGTTAGTTTATATTTTGAGTTGGACAAACACAAATTAATTTAATTTAATGAATATCGTTATTTTATTTTAGATGTATTTGATACAAATGAGTTGGACTAACTTAATTACATTTTATTGCACTGATGTGCTAAATTTGAGTTGGAGTTGCATATAATTATTGGATGGAAAACCTGCCAACAATTTAATTGAGTTCATCCAATGAGTCATTTCTTTGAGTGCAGTGCAGAAGACACTCTGACTTCTGAGTCTTCCTGGCTGGATATTTGGGCCTAAACATAAAGATGCCACCTTCAATTCAAAAACACAGCTTGATAAATCCACCAGACAGACCTGTAGGATCCGAGTGTGGGTCTCGTTGTCGCTGTGCGGGGCTCCATACGGGTCAGAGGCTCAAACCACTCCATTGTTCCCACCGCTGCTGTTGCTTCCTGGTCTCCGGTCCCACGTGATGAACCTCGTCTGTCTGTGTCTGTGTGTCCGTCCTCCCGCTCAGCTGTTGGACTGTTTTGTCATCCCAGTGGTCCTGCTGCTGTCCTGGTTCTTTCTTTTGGTGAGGTACAAGGCAGTCCACTATGCGGGGGCCGGGCTGTGTCTGCTGGGCGTGGGCTGCATGGTGGGAGCCGACGTCCTGCTCGGCCGGCAGCAAGGCCTCGGTGAGTCCCCCCCCCCCCCAACGCGACCCCAACCGGGAGCACATGAGACGTGTGGAGGTCGCCAGGTTTGATGGACTCGTACCCTCGCTTACGTCCCCCCCCGTCCCCCAGGAGAGCAGAAGCTGTTCGGGGACCTCTTGGTCCTGGGGGGAGCGACGCTCTACGGGATCTCCAACGTCTGTGAGGAGTTCATCGTGAAGAACCAGAGCCGCGTGGAGTTCCTCGGCATGATGGGACTCTTCGGGTCCTTCTTCAGCGGCATCCAGTTGTGAGTTTGTGTGCGGTGGGCAGAGACACACCTCGGGACCGCTGGGCGGGGGTACTCTACTGTCCGGAAATACGGGAATACAATGTGTAGCTACTTGGAGGTCATTTCACTGTCTTGGGAGAACCTTCACTTTCTAAATGTGACTGACCGGTCCGCTGGTTCTTCTCAGTAGATAGCATCCATCCTCCTGTTTGTGTGCAGGGAATAGGGAACACGACTCTCGAAAGTTCTTAAACTCCCGTTGGGCGCGGGCCGACATCGCTGCCTCCGGTTTAAAGACGTGAGGTTGACTAAATGTTGGTGAGGGGAAACACTGGCAACACCATATTCACGGGGGTCCATAGATCTTTCCCCTCAAGAAATGTCGATGAAAATGCGTCCGATGGGTGACCACGAGTCTCCCCTTTACAGACATGCCCACGGTTCTTGTTTGCATGCAGTATAATTGCATTATTTTGGCATTTTCGAAAAGAAAAGTATATCCCTGCATACGTGGGTCCCTAAACACTCTCGACAGTGACATTGGCTGTGACTGTAAAGCTCTTCAATGAGCCCAATGCATTCATGTGTGACGATGATTTCATTGAAGTAAACCATTGTTTAAACTTGACTTCACTGTGTAAAATGGCGTGTTGTGACCTCTGGGGCATTCGGAGGATGTTTCCTAGGTATCATGACGATAGAGCGGTTTCTGATCAGTGGCCATCCAGTTCCCTTTGGCTCTTGCAGAATACCAAATCATAGCATGGACTTCCCTCTGGAGTTCCTCGAGATCTTGACGTATTAATGTGGTAGATGAGAGGAAAGTGTTTGAGTTTTTACATGTTGCACAAAATCTTTGTAGCAACTGATATCGACCCAGAGAATTGACAGATGAACAGTAGATGTCATGAGACCAGATGAACAGTAGATGTCATGTGACCAGATAAACAATAGATATCATGTGACCAGATAAACAATAGATGTCATGTGACCAGATGAACAATAGATGTCATGTGACCAGATGAACAATAGATGTCATGTGACCAGATGAACAGTAGATGTCATGTGACCAGATGAACAGTAGATGTCATGTGACCAGATGAACAATAGATGTCATGTGACCAGATGAACAATAGATGTCATGTGACCAGAAGGAATCATTACAGAGTAACAACACATCCAATGAGTCTGACAGAGTGTATGAATAGTTGGTAGTCGTCATGGACCACGATCCAGACCTCCATGATCCATCAGATGGAGGTAGAGAGGAGGAGTGGGCGGAGCATCAGCAGCTCCATGGCATCAGACCCAGCAGGTCCAACGGACCCAATGAGACGTGTGACGAAATGCAGCATGGACAAGTCCTTCAGGGTTCCTCTGTGTTGGCGCTCTGTTGCAGGGCCATCATGGAGCACAAGGAGCTGCTGAAGGTTTCCTGGAACTGGCAGATCGGTGAGAGTGCACCCAGAAGTCGTGAGTCAGTCAGTTAAACGTGACGTCAGTCCCCGGTAAACGTCCTCCTCTCCCTCTGGGTGTCTGCAGGGTTTCTGTACGTTGCTTTCAGTGCCTTCATGTTCGGCCTGTACAGCTTCATGCCGTTGGTGATCAAGAGAACCAGCGCCACCTCCGTCAACCTCTCTCTGCTCACCGCCGACCTGTACGGCTTCTTCTGTGGCCTCTTCCTCTTCCACTACAAGGTAAGAGCAAACCTTTATTCGGCGATACGCAGGTCCAAAGACGCCCGGATCTACGACCAAAGCATCAGGCGACGCCGAGGCCAGCAAGAAGAATGTGTAGAGCAAAGACGACCATGTCACTCGTTTACATGCATTAGGTCGGACACTATTGAAACGACGGGGACGTTTCTGTTGAGTCTCGCTCCCTTAGTGGTCAGTCGTGTCACTGAGCTTGGTGGCGTTACAAATGTGGACGAAAAAAGTGCTTCAACTGCATTCGTATTAACATTTTGGATATTATACACGACCCAGAGTGTTGCACAGCGATGTGGAATCGAACCTGCGTGCCACGCATTAGTTTGAGTGATACAATTCAGCATAAAACATGAGAATCCAGACGTTTTACAGGGGTACAAATGTCGTGGAGAAGCTCCGGGATGCTGCATCCATTTTGTATCTTTTTTTAAAATCGTGACCCTCAGTATTCCAGGAGTACATTCTGTAGTAACAGTAACACTAGAGACAGAACAATGGAATCTATTCCTTGTTGTCTAGACCAGTGGTCCACAACCTTTTTGTGTGCCACGGACCGGCCTTAACGGCGTGGGCGATACATATAACGTCGTAAATACAACGTATCACATTATTGACAAGTGTCAAGCGGCTCAGACGTACAGACGGATATATTCTGAACTTGATAATCAATCAAAATGTTTTTTCATTCATTCTTTCTGTGCGGCCCGGTACCAAAGGGCCCACGGCCCGGTACAGGGCCACGGCCCGGTGGTTGGCGACCGCTGGTCTCGAGACACAGAGACTGACATTCCCTATAATATTATACTGAAAAATGTCATGACATAACGGTTTAGAGGGTGTTAGGTTGTAGTGGATTTTATGTACACTTGTACATGTAAATAAGGAAGTCTTATGTTTTAAATAATGCATATAGAAAGATAATTTACATAGTGGATATTAGGGAGGAATATTCTGATTAATGTATGGGAAAGTATTATCACTGTATTATATTTGTAACTGTAATGTTGATTTTGTGAGGTTTATTGTTATCATAACTATAGGATGTGGATGGTATGAATGAGATTGGTTTTATTATGGTAGAGGTGCGTTTCCCTTGAGATCGTGGCTGGTTTCCTGTTTAGGCTCTTATTCTGAAAGGTCTGAAATGGGAAGCGGAAAGCTTCTTTGGATACACTCTTTCAAGGGTTAGGGTTATAAAGGCTACTGAAGGGTCTTTAGTCAACAAACACAAGTTGACGCTGATGTGTGACCAATGTAACACTTTAAAATGGCTTCTCTTCGGGAGCCCTCTCATTTCCAGAAGATTCTTAGAGAACTGAGGCCTGATCACAAAAACGTATCCTCTCAGTTTAGGATGACATTGAAGATTGTTGGTAATTTTCGGGAACATCACTCTGTAACACCAACAAACCCTATCGTATCTCAGGATATAAAGCGTCCTACCTAAACGATGTACTCTTATCTTTGAGGATCATGCGTTAGACATGCTAAAGGAAGATCATGACTGCATACACTAAAGAGTAGAGGACCTAGAATAGTTCCCTGAGGGACTCCAAGGTCACGTCTCCATGCCGTTGATCCTTACCCACCGATGTACGGGAAGAAAACCGGATTCAAACCAGCCCGAAGCGGAAGTGTAGAAACACAGCGCCGCTCAGTCTGTTTCTGTGTTGCAGTTCTCGTGCCTCTACCTGCTGTCGTTCGTCCTCCTTCTCTTGGGCCTGGTCCTCTACGCCACCTCGTCCACCTACGTGGCTCAGGACCCGCGAGTCTACAAGCGGTTCAGGAACGCGGGCGGCCAGCCGACCGGCGACCGGCCTCCGCTCGGCGCCGGAGTCCCGGAGCCCTCGGTCACCTACACCGCCCTGGGGCCCGAGGCGGCGGATGAGACCCCCGTGTGCGTCTCCTAAGATCTGTTGAGGGAGTTCTGTCTGTCAGGCCGGTCATCCTCGCCCCAAGAGTTGTATAGAGAGAAATGTGTTGTGTGTACCCGGTGTCCTGAGGTGATCCGCTATAGGTCCTGCTTATCATTTATTGGCCTGGATTGGTGAACAAAGTCTCCGCCCACTCAGTGACAGCGTTCACACACATAGGTGTATCTGAGTATGAGCAGAATGTCGTCAGAGCAAATATCAAAGTGAGTGAACCTGTTGATGAAAGACTGTGAGTAGCCGGTAGTGACGGAGCATTCATGTAAATATATGGTATTGTACTTTTACTGTATTTAATCTGCTTTCTTTTTTTTAACATCTGACAAGAATCTGTGACAAATTAACGCCGTATTAATTGAATGTCTTATCAACTGATTGGAATGTAACGCGTTTTTAAAGCTGCTCACGTTCAGTGGCGAGCTCAGTGAGGAATACGCAGAGTCAGTAAAGTGGGCCACCAACACATGAATGGCAGGTCATCAAATCCATTTGGTGTATTTGTATCCCACAATGCAACACTGGTAAACGTACTGCACCAGCTACTGGTTTGTTATATGCTGGCACACATGCATTTAGTCTTATCATATTTAAGTGTGACTACTTTTACACCAAAAATATCATTTAGTATCCTTTTTCCTGCATTATTATCTTATTATCTTGACAAATATAATTAATGTACTGATAAAAAAAGATCTAAATATAAAACAGAGAGTTTATTTTGGAGTCTGGTCAGATGGTGGCCGGGGGGAGGGGGGGGGGGGGGTTCTCGCATTTGGAAAATATGGATTTGATTTAATTATCTGCATTTCCACTGTGGTGTGTTGTGCTACATGAAAATGTACATAACACACACACACACACACATATGTATATATATATATATGAATTGAAATCAAATCTGAAGTCCATTTAGATTTACATGACTCAAAGTTGGAGCTCTTCTCCAGCTTAACCCTTGTGTTGCCTTCGGGTCATTTTGAACCGATTCAATATTTAACCCTCCTGTCGCCTTCGGGTCAATTTGACCCGATTCAATGTTTAATGTCAGTGTTCTTTCGGGAGTCAACAAACAAACATAAAGTACCTCACACTTAAACTTGGAAAACAATATTAATTCTAATAATTTTCTGGAGATTTTAATAGCTGGGGTCATATTGACCTCAAGGGTAAAATATGTTAGTAAATATAAAGGTAACAGGAGGGTTAAACATTGAATCGGGTCAAATTGACCCGAAGGCGACAGGAGGGTGAAACATTGAATCGGGTCAAATTGACCCGAAGGCAACGAAACTCTCCCGTTTAAAGGATCAGCAAAATAAAAGGAGGTGTGAAACACACATACATACACCAATAAACAAAACAAAAACAACGAAAAGAAAACAGAAAATGAGTTGTTGTTTTTTAACGAAACGCAGTCAGTGATCAGGAAGTGACAGAATTGAGGTTTAATCTGCAGCATTGTATTAAACTATTAAACCCGAATCATTACCAATACTGCTGTCAGCCCGCTGAAAATTAAGAAGACAAGCAATGTTTAGTTTGAGTCTTATGGATTTTTACCATTTCACTGTGGAAGGCCAACCTGGACCCACAGCTGAGCGTGCGGTGCATTAACCTCCGTGTGAACGAGGCCTTCGTTGGTTCGTACGACGCATTTCTCCGTTAGTCGTTAGTTGGAAGCAACACTCGTCCTGTGGATGGACAGGAGAGACGTCACGGGGTCGCCGGGCGGACCGGAGACGAGGCCGTGCACTGGGTTTGCTCCTGACTCTCTAACCTCCTGTCTGGATTATTTACAAGATACTTTCTCGATGCTCCTCTCTCGATGGCCTTTTGTATCCTGTTGGGTGTCGTGCATCAGTGTTGCTGTCGACGATGTGCTCACCATGATGTTACTTCTTTAAAATAAAGCATCTTTGTGAGACCTTTGTGTGCAGTGCTCATATTTGAACACTTGAATTTGCCAATCTCAACCGGCAGTCTTTAGTTTAGTTCTTCACAGGCTGCACTTATTGTTATTTTCTTGAAAATATATCCAGTGCCAAATGTGTTAATTGCAGCAACAATAAGCTATTTGCCAAATATTTGTGTTTTTTTGCACAACTTTATCTGCATTGTTCTAAGAAAGTGATTGCACTTTTTATTAGTTTTTGTCCGATGGAGCAATCTGGTTTAATTAAAAGTGATTGCAATGTTCTTTAATCTATTATTTTAACAAGCACAGATGGAGGAGTCGCAAAAAGTTGTTATTTCAATAATAATTCAGTGTAGACCAGGCGCGTCTCTAGGATTTGGATACATCCGGGGCTTAGCCAGTGCGAGCGTTGTCGACGGGGGGCGCGTATCACGGCAGAGCGATGCGCGTTATGGGAGCGGCGGCGCTGGGCTTAGCCCAGAAGAGTGAAGCAGCGAAATTTGTAGACATAGAAACACGGTCCGTGTACGTAATGTTATTTCGTTTTTTCGTTTCATTCCAAATACGGAATACGGAAATCACGTGGTTTTTCGTTTTCCGTTTGAAAACCAAAAATTTCGTTTCTGTTGTCTGAAACCAAAAACCACAGAACGGAAGTGCTTAAAATGAAGTCAAAATAAAAGCCAGTGATACATATTCGTATTGACCTTAGAAGAATATTAATTAATCAATATAAAGAATAAATAATTAAACCGGGATATTTTAACGATGCAAACACATAGCAGGGTAACGTTAGAAGAATATAATTTAGTCAATATAAAGAATAAAGAATTAAACCTGGATATGTTAGCGACAGTGGTGACGACGGGAAGTTTAATATTCATGTACACAGCAAGAATCACCGCACTTAATCGTTGCATTGTTTGATGCAACACAGTTCCTAATATAGATTAATCAAAGTAATGTTTCTGTGCAGAGACTATATTTCCACCGCAGAGTAAACGGTTCACTATTGATACATATGTATTTATTATTTCCTCTGATATTTATGTTCATGGTTAATTTCCAGCATAGTTGTATCACATCATGTATTTACTTGTTTTATTTGGGTCATTTTGGAACTAAACATGAAGAGTGAGGATATGATGACCATACATATTGACAATTGAAAATAAAGAGACAGTTGAGTTTTCCAGTCACAGCACTGTAACCTTCATTACTACATCATCATTACATCAACGGTTAATGGGGACACGTTTTTGTTTTGTTTTATGTTAATATATGTGTGTGTGTGTATAGTGTGTGTTTATATGTATATATGTGTGTGTATATGTATGTATATGTATACGTATGTATGTGTGTATATATATATATATGTATATATATGATTCTCTGAAATAAGTTTTTATAAGCTCGTTAGCTTCAGCCACTTTCTTCTTTTGTTGAATTATGATTGTTGTATATTTTGCTGATCGAAATAAACTAAATCATCATAAACATGTAACCTGTTCTGTTGTGACTCTGCTGTCAGTGTCTTTACTCCTCTGACTACATCACATCATCATCATGTAGTCCTCTGGTCTCCAGAAGGATGGAGCTCTGTGTTGTGTGAACATGTTTTGAGGAGCTGACTCCATGAGTTATTGTATCAGACTGAAACATGGAGAGCACAGCTCCTCACATCTCTAAGATGTCTCACATAGTTTACAGTAGTGATTGGCGTTGTTGCCTGTGTTTGCTATATCTCTGCATGTACATTTAGATAAGCCATATTCAGCTCAGAGCCTTGTTTAGCTTATAGAGCAACAGGTCATGACCTTGTTTAGCTAATAGCAACAGGTTTAGCTCAGAGCAACAGGTCGTGGCCTTGTTTAGCTAAGAGCAACAGGTTTAGCTCAGAGCAACAGGTCGTGGCCTTGTTTAGCTCAGAGCAGCAAGTCATGACCTTGTTTAGCTAATAGTAGGCTAACAGGTTTAGCTCAGAGCAACAGGTCGTTTAGCTCAGAGCAACAGGTCGTGGCCTTGTTTAGCTCAGAGCAGCAAGTCATGACCTTGTTTAGCTAATAGTAGGCTAACAGGTTTAGCTCAGAGCAACAGGTCGTGGCCTTGTTTAGCTCAGAGCAGCAGCTCACATGTACTTATATCTGATCCAATGACATCTGCACACTTGAAAGACAATCTTTGGTATTTTCTAATTCTTTATGTCATTAACTACTCCCCTAAAAGAGGGAGCCTTCAGAATTAGTGGTAGCATTGCATTAGGATTACATTCTTATATTTGAATTGTATTGCTGGATCTCAATTCCTCTGATTCTTCCATCTGCAGCTAATCTGCTCTCATGATTTACATCATCAAAGTTTTGCCTTCCAAGAGCTGTTCCAAATGAAAAGTGAATGTCAGATGTATGAACCGTCCTGACTGAGCTTCCACTGAAGCTTTATACTACAAGCTCAGGTCAAAATGGTGTTTAGTATTATGTGATTTACTAGGTTGGCTCAGATTGTTTATCATTGATGTTTGTTCCTGCTGTTTGATTGTAGTGCTCAGACATCAGCTGTGTTCTTTGTGAAGCAATAGGTGTCAGATTGACATCCAAACTGAGGTTCATAAACAAGCGAGGTTCCCAACCACATAGGGTCCTCCTCCAGTGGGAAATCTTCACACTGGGTCCAAATGACATCCGAGACCGACTTATGAGCCTGAAACAAGTGATACAATGGCATGACTAATGTATGAAGTTATCATGGCTTCACCGCCCTAAACCGGCTGCAACCGTCTTGTGTGTGTATATTTTGGGGTGTAAGTTTGTTACCTAGGTCAGAGGTCACTGAACAAGCTATCTTCCAGTGCCTTACTCACACTGGCAGGGGGTCAACACACTGTGTCACGATCAATAGTTGGTGTTACAGGTCCAGACTTTCCCATTACAGATTAAAAATGAAATTCGTGCCAGACTTTGAAGACAACAGAAGTGTTTATTCAAAAAGAACATATTTCTCCCTTTAGACCCCCAACATTTGAAGAAAAGAAAAACAGTTGAACCAATTAAAAAGCACAGACAAGAACAACTTAGACACACAAAAAAACATCAGCGTTGACAATTTCTCCTTGAGATGTCGATGAGGCCTTTGAGTCCATCTTTGAACGGTTGTGGCAGATTATTCACTGCATTGTCCAGCAGGACACTTGTATCAGGGCACTGCAGAGCAAATCCCCTCACTGCAGCTTCCTGGTCCTGTAAACTTGGAAATGGGTTGGTGCCAAAGTCTGACACTCGTGTCAGTGAGCCCACTTCCTGGTCGTACCAGTCTGCAGCCACAGATGCATTTGGCAAAAGGTCTGTCGACAGCTTATTTGGGCATCCATCTCTGGCCAAGTAATTTGGGATCCCCCTCCCTGTAATAATAATTCAATGTGGCTGTCACAACCATGCCATGTATTGCAACATGCTCCTTCTAGTATTTGATTAAACATGTTTAAGAAACATTCAATAGTAAAACATTTTGAAAATAATTATTCACATTAAAAAAGGCTTGAAAGACCAACCGAAGACATACCAGGAATCCTGTGTGCATTCCATGCTTGCACAGTTCGGTTAACACCGATCTGGGCCAACTGGCATGTCAAAGATGACACAAGTCATCTGGTTCTCCATGTCCAGCTCCTCCTGATCCACCAGTTGGACCAATGCAGCTTTAGTTAACCCGGTTGTTGATTTCTGGCCAGATTCTCTCGATTCTGTGATTCTGTCATTGCAAAATAGACATTTTCAGATTCTTGATAAACAAATATTTTCCCGCCCCAGACTAACTTACTTTCACACATTTCAATATCTTCAGTTAACCATTCTGAATAATTAATGAAAATGTGAAATAGTTATTAATTACATGTTGATTAACTATAATCAGCAAAACCATTGTATGTTGATCACCTTTGTCGATGGTGTTTGGAGATATGGTGGCCTTTCAGTGTTGTGGAGGTGGCTGGCCAACTTCTCCTGCATGAAATTTCCATGATCCACTCTGACCTGGTCCCACATCCCATATTCCATTACTGCACTCCTGCAAGAAAACATAACATTGGCAGACAGCAGTATGGAGGGGTGTCAGATACATTTACAAAATGTGTAGTAGGTCTTGTGTTATCAGGTACTGATGAGATGAGATGAGTTTTAACTTGCTGCTTAAAAAGGGTTTCTGTAGTTTTCAATAAGTTTAATTTAAGTCCTTTTTTAGACCAATATGAATGCAATTTAATACGTTGATTCAAATCCAAACTAAAAAAAATTATATTATGAAGGTTTTCAGTTGAGCATTTTCTTTTAATACATTAACAAGCCATATTGAATTTAAATCCACTTTCGAAACTCTTCCTAATCAAGTGCATTTTCAGAGCTGACAAAATGGTATTCAAGAAATTGTAAGATATTTAATTTTAAATGCATTTTTTGTTTTTAAGGACCCACAGACACCTTGTTAAAACACCTCATAAAATGGGGATGATTTGTAATGTTTAGGGTACAAGGACAACAGTCTTTCGTCATTGTAGATGGTGAGGTTGTTCTTTACAGGCATCGTAGCTTGTCCAACAATTTTGCTGGAGAAGCCATCTATTCACATGAGTCACGCCAAACATGACAATCTTCTCATTTTGGTCCATGTGGATTTTGTGACCCACATAGGCTGCATGGTAAGGAAGAGGGTTGAGGTTCCTTGCTCCCTTAAACACAGACAAAAAAGAACATCATGACCTTATTGAATAGCACAACATATTCTAATTTGAGAAAACCAACCTGGCATCGTGCCTTATGGTAAGGTGGGTGAATGTTGCAAAACAGCTCCAACACGACCTCTGATGACACCTGCAGCTGCAAGACTCCCAGTCATCATTTTCCTGCCATAGGTAGGACCACCCTGAAGATAAAGAAAGGAATACATGTTGCATTGTAATGTTAAGCCATGAAATGTCAACTTCAACTCCAATTAAATTACTATTAATTGTTAAGTGTTTTGAATTATAGATGATTATGAAAACTAGTTGCAGTTTAAACATGTTTGAGACAAATTTAATTAGCAGTAGTTCAGATGTTGACCTTTAATCAGATCTGTGTCTAACTTTAATGTTAAAAGATGTCGTTATCATTGTTACAGAATGACGTCACATGGATCACACTTGGAGCTGCACAGTTGGACCGTGTTACAATAACTATATAACTACTAAATACAATAGCTATTATGGAGTCCCCCTCTTTGTAAATGTGGGACAGTCTTTCTTACCATCTGTTTGTATGAACCATCTATATCCTGCCTGTGACCACACTTTACAAATGTTTCTCATTTCCCCTAAATACACCTTTATTGGACATGGGACACTAAGGTAAGGCTTTCTTCATGTCTCCTAATAAATATGGTGCTCTAGTACTTCTAATAGACTGGGTGACTGAGAGTGACACACACCCTGTTCAGGGCTCTCAAGTTTGAAGACAGGCAAGAGTGACATTTCCATCAGCACCCTTTATGACTCATTTGGCTTGATTTTATCTACATCACCCCATGACATTTTTGACTAAATGCTAATAAAATTTAGGAGAATATACATCTTCCGAATAGCCACGGACGCTTCACGCAAGCCACATTCAAATATCAAGTGGTTTTTATGTCCACAAGTCCATCTTAGTGCTTCGCAAAAAAAGGGTGTATATAGCAGTGGCAAACCTAAACACGTCTACTGGGCGGATAATAAACACAAATAAACTCAGTCCCAAAATGCAACCCTTTGTAGTGTCAACTACATTTAACCCAAAACACACACACACACACACACACACACACACACACACACACACACACACACACACACACACACACACACACACACACACACACACACACACACACACACACACACACACACACACACACACACACACACACACACACAATTAACCAACCAGGCAGTGTTGCTAGGTCCATCATTTTCCCGCTGAATTACTTTGGTGTTGCAGCGGGTTGAATTTTTTTTGTCCGCTGGTCTGGTAGACCTATTTTGCATGCAAATTACATGAATATCTTGAAATAAAAAAAATTAAATAATTTATTAATACCCTGCTATGTGTTTGCAAATTAAATTTTATCCCCGTTTAATTCTTTATTCTTTTTATTGATTAATTAATATATTCTTAAAGTTAATCGAATATGTATCACTGGCTTTTTCGTTCCATGATTTTTGGTCTCTTCCGTTTTTGAGAAATACAGAGGTGGTAATCGTTTTTCCGTTTTTGGTTTTCAAACGGAAACACGGAAAACTCAAAAAATTTCCGTATTCCGTATTTGGAATTTGACGAAAAAAAACGCAGCAGCTTGCTCATACGTAGTCCGTCGTTTCATTCCAGTTGCCTTCCGTTTGAAACCAAGAGCGGAAAAACAGGAATTGCCTCTCCGTTATTTCGTTTCTGCTGTCACGAAAATGAAACGAGCTTAAAGAAATGTAAAATGATCAAAATAAACAAAATAAAATATATCTGTACTGGAAGAACTCAATGATCAATCAATAAAGAAATAAAGGAATAGCGAACATATTGCGGATAACACATCAACAAATAACGTCAGAAGAATATTAATTAGTCAATATAAAGAATTGATATTTATGTTTATTGCATTTTTTATTTATTTATGTTTTATGTTCATTTCCAATTTAGTTGTATACATATACATCATGTATTTTTTTTTTTTATTTGGGTCATTTGGAACATTCCCATTCCATGGAAGAGTGAGGATGACCGTGACAGGCAGGCAATACATGAATAATGAAAAATAAAGAGACAGTTGTTGATTTTTCTTAAGCAGCCTTCAATTGCTTTTAGTCCTGCAGCACTGTGCTGCACCTGTAACCTTCTCATTACTTACATCATTATTATCAACGGTTAATGCATGTAACCTGTTGTGTTGTTACTCTGCCAGTCCTCCTCCTCTGACTAATTATAGTTAATATAGAGCTAGATAAATTCGTTCTGGTTGAATCATCATCATCATGTCCTCTGGTCTCCAGAAGGAAACATGTTTGAGGAGATTGACCCATGAGTGTGTATATCTTCAGACTGAGAGAGCAAAAGCTTTCTCACATCTAACACATCACAATAGTTTATAGTAGTGATTGTTAGGCGTTGTTGCTGATGATTAGCTTATGGGCTGTCTCTGCATGTACATTTAGATAAGCCATGTTCAGCTCAAGGCCTTTCTTTAGCTCAGAGCAACAAGTCATGACCTTGTTAGCTATAATAGCAACAGGTTTAGCTAACAGGTCATGGCAATGACATTGACACAGCACTAGATTAGTAAAGAAAAGAAATTTGATCTTATTTATTCTGCACACTCTATAAGCACAAGTTAACTACTCCCCTAAAGAGAAGCCTTCAAATTAGGTGGCATTGCATTGAGATTACATTCCTGTGTTTGATTTGTATTGTGGGATCTCAATTCCTCTGATTCTTTTGAATGCAGTTGCTGGATCTCATAGTCACATCATCGATCATTGCCAGTCAGAGCTGTTTCAAATGAAAAGTCAATGTCATGTTGCGTTCCCGTCCTGAACCTGACTGACTGTGACTTTATACCTTATACACTGGGTCAAAATGTATTTTTGTTATTACTTTATTTACTTGATTGCTGCTCAGGTTTATCATTGATGTTTGTTATGTGATTTGATTGTAGTTGTCAGATGTGCTAGCTGTGTTCTTAATTGAAGAGTGAAGGATCAGATTGGCATCCAAACTGAAATTGTCAGGGTCCTTAAACTGCCCTTCATAAACAAAGCGAGGTGTTTCCTCCCCAAGGGGTCCTCCTCCTCAGAAGGAAATCTGTTCACACTGGGGTAAATCTGTGATATCCGGCTGACCGACTTATGAGCCAAAAACCTGAGTGTGAATGGTGGCATGGACTGAAGTTATCAACTACCGCCCTGGCTACGCTGGTGCCGTCTTGTGTGTATATTTTATTGTTGCGTTTGTTGGAAGGTCGTGGTCCTGTCTTGTTCCAGTCTTCAGTGCACACTCCACTGGCGGGGGTCAACTCACCGTCAACTGTTGATTGGTGTTACAGGTCAGACTCCACCATGGCAGAGGGTGTCCGAAATTCGTGCCAGAAGTTAAGGGTGAAGTGTTTATTCAAAATACATATTTCTCCACTACGCCCCAACATTTGAAAGAAAAGAAAAAAAACATAGTTCATTTGAACCAATAAATTAAAAGCACAAAAAATAAATGATTTAACAAAAAAAAAAAAAGTTGACACAGTTGAACCATCATCACAAACCATGTCGATGGGCCTTTGTTGAATACTTTTCTTTGAATTGTAGATTATTCACTGCATTGTCCAGCAGTACACTTGTATCAGGGCACTGCAGGTATCAGTGGTAGCAAATTCACTCCTGGTCCTTCTGGTCTGGAAATGGGTTGGTGCAGAGTGCACCAACTGCAGTCGAAGTGTCCCCACTTCCAGTCTCTGGTCGTGCATGCAGCCACAGATGCATGCATGAAGGTCTTGTTGGGCCTTATTTAGCTGCCCATTCTGGGCCAAATCAAAAGTATCCCCACTATATAATAATAATTCAATGTGGCTGTCACAACCATGCCATATGTTATAATTCAATCCTTCTTAATTTGATTAAACATGTTTAAAACATTCAATGAAGTAAAACATTTTGAAAATAATTTTCACATTTAAAAAGGCGAAATTTGAACCCCAAAGACACGAACCAGGAATCCTGTGTGCATTCCACACTTGCACAGTTCGGTTAACGTGTTGGGCCAACACACATGACACAAAGAACCTTTAAAGAAGTCATCCATCCTGGTCTCCCTGATTAAAGAATCCTGATCCACCACCAATTTAACTTAGGTTCAACAGGTAGTTAACCCGTAATGTGATTTCTGACAGATTCTCTGGAGATTCTGTGATTCTGTCAGATTCCTCTAAAGAATTTTCAGATTCACCCCAGCTTATATTTAACCGCCCCCTTGATAAACACATATCTAATTATTCATCTTCAGTTAACTATAATGAATAATTAATGAAAGTGTTAATTTGATTCATTATAACGGTGTTAACTGTGTTCAATCAAACAATACAGCGATCTGTCAACATGAATATTGTACATGAAAATGTTCACATTGTCGGCTAACATAAACTAATTTTCTGTCGTTTCTATTATCACTTTATATTGATTAATTAATATACCCTACTATGTGTTCTGCTATGTGTTTGCATAATTTTTAATTTCCCCTATATATTAATTAATTAAGTTCTAATTGATTAATTAATATTTATCACGAATATTTATTTTGGCTTTATTTTAAGCACTTCCGTTCTGTCGTTTTGCATCTTTTTGGTTGAAGACAAAAGAAACGAAATACGAGAGTGTTATATTTTTGGTTTTCAAACGAAGCAAAAAAAACAGAAAAACAATTGATTCCGTATTATTTGGGATGGAAAAAAACGAAAAATAACATTACGTACCACGGACCTTACGTGCGCGCCTGCTGATCTGACTCCGCTGTTTTGGGTGAATGACGTCACGTGCGACCTGGAGGTGTTAACCACTTGTGTACCAAATCTTTTTTTTTTGTTGGTTGAAAACATTCGGGGCTAATGAAAAAACATCCGGGGCTTTAGCCCCGGGTTTTTTAGCCTAGGGACGCCACTGGTGTGGACCATTTAGTTACAATTTGATTGGGGCACGAACATCTGTCTTCCTCGGCTTTTGGCGCGACAGAAAAAGTTTGAGAACCACTGGGGTGGACCGAGAGGAGTGCACTACCTGCATCGTCCTGTGGGCGGCAGCAAAGCGACCGGACCTTTTAATGTAAAGGAGAAGAAGAAGAAAGAAGCAGCAGCAGTGCAGGAGAGCGCATCATCCATCTTCTGGGAGAGCACGAAAGCACCAGCCATCTAACCACCGACGACAAAGAGAAGAAAAACATCCGCCATCATGGGCGCGGTTCTGGGATTGTGCTCCATGGCGAGCTGGGTAAGTCCCCCGCGTCTTTGCGGTGGTATTTATTCACGTTGACGGTGAAAGCAGCGGCCGAGTCATCGCTGTTATTCGCTGTCGTGACTGCGCAGTAACGCAGACGGCAGCGGGCCGTCGCGCTGCGGGCGGACCGGAGACATCAACACGACACCGCGACTTACGGGCCAGTTATCACGGTGATCTATCGCGATAACACGGAAACACCGTTCACAATGTCAACGGCTCCGGTTGTTGTTGAGCTAACCGTGTAACCTAACAGCTATACTCGCCTTTGTCTGGAGCCCGGCGAACAGTAACCGAAATGTAAATAACTACAACAACAAATAAATATATAATAAACACGTCGAGCTCGACATTGCGGCTCGGACGGCTCTGTTGTTTATCCGCTGCTTTTATGTCGGGAACGTTGTAAACAAACATGTCGGCGCTGTTGCGACACTGAGGCCGCCCACGTAAACAAGGGGGTCAGGTATCAGACAGAGAGATAAGAATTATATATATATATATATATATATGTTAATTATATATATATATATGTGTGTATGTATGTGTGTGTATATATATATATATACACACATGCATACACGTATATATATATATATATATATATATTTGTGTATGTATGTTTCTGTACAAAACACAAATGTACTTTCAATGCAGATATTTCGGTCATATTTTCATTATTATTATCCATATGAATTTGATATGTTTATATTTGTTTTCTTTTGTCTTGATGATTTGGCAATATTGTTGTTGCAACATTCATGCCAATAAAGCCAATTGAATTGAGAGAGAGATAGAGACACACACACAGAGAGAGAGAGAGAGAGAGTGATAGAGACACACAGAGAGAGAGAGATAGAGACACAGAGAGAGAGAGAGAGATAGAGACACAGAGAGAGAGAGAGTGATAGAGACACACAGAGAGAGAGAGAGAGAGAGCTGGGTCATTAATAGCATGCTGGGTTGTGTCCAGATCCCGTGTTTGTGCGGCAGCGCCCCCTGCCTGCTGTCCCGATGCTGCCCCAGTGGAAACAACTCCACAGTGACCCGCCTCATCTACGCCTTCTTCCTGCTGCTGGGAGTGGGTGTGGCCTGCATCATGTTGATGCCCGGCATGGAGGGTCAGCTCAAAAAGGTATGACATGTTAATAGCATTTGGCCGACCTCTCGGTCATATTTGTCTCGTGTGCTAAACGTGGTCAGAAGGTGCTTTTATTGTGAAGGAGCGTTTCTGTTTTTTTTAGTTACCGGCGTGTCGATTAATGCATCTGTGTTCACGCAGCTTTGTGTGAGAGGCCAAACCTTGTCTAAAGGAATCAATGTTTTTTTTTATTACTTAAAGGTATTGTACATCGAAGCTGATACACAATTAATTGTGTTCGTTTAATAACTTGTACTGACTCCCTGGTACAATTTTTAAAAAGAAAGGGAAACAATTAAAAGACCAAGCCACATGCAACAATGGACGGGTGAAGAAAGTCTCAGCAAAGAATCGCACCAAAGTACCACTTTGACATCTGGAAAATAAGCCAATTAGCAAGAAAAAGCATGACAAAGATTATTTAAGAAATCTTGGTTTAATAAGTCGAAAACAACCAAGAGTCACAACGAGAACACAAACCGGCGTAGTTTCCATAAAAATAACGTAGCCTCTTTCACCAAAGACCCTGTGCCCCCCCCAATTGGGGTGAATTGTAAACATTGTGTGTAAAACATAATAAAAATGAGCAAATATATTGATGTTATACATCAAATTAAAGAATTAGCAAGCCATTTTAACACTACTCAAATACCAATTAAAGAATTATTAAAATAGTTTCTTTTCCCTAGGCGAACCTGAAACTTCTATTTTGTCTTTCCTCTTTATTTACTGTTAACCAGTAACATATATATTAATATTTACACATCAGAACAAAAAATGTGTTGCCTTCATTATAACACCAACATTATCAAATATCCTTTGTGGTTGCAGAGATACACTCTTTTTAGTTTGGGTATTTTATTTCGAGCAGAAACTTAAAAAATAGGTAGTTTTTAAAAAAAAAGGTTAAAGAATAACGCCGAGAATAATAAATAATGCGTGATTATTATTCCATATTTTTGGGCTTTTGGGGATTCTTGGTGTAATGCATATATAATAGCAATAACAAAAAGCCGCATTTAAATAGTGTGTACTTGTTGCCCTTGCACATTCCTGCTGAGCATTGCCACTTTCATTTCACTGCACACCCTGTGTGTGTATGTGACAAATAAAACATCTTGAATCTTGAAATCTTGAATCTTGAATCTTGAATACAGATTTTTAAAGCCCCATAATGTAGTTTTTCCCTTTTAGCGCCCCCTTCAGGTTTGGAGGTATTTAACGTTTACTTCAGTGTCGTAAATACCCAGTTACCATAGATGCAGCCTCGCATACACTTGTATTGATGACCAGACGAAGTCAGAAACCAAGAAATGATGTCAACCGATAAGGTAAGAATATTCAAAGATGTTACATAAATCTGACTGCATAGTTTTATTCATTGTGATATCGGAGATGAATGCTAACATAACCAAAAGAATGACAACATTTAGTTTAGATGAAATACCGATCGCGTTTTCAGCCTATATTTGTTGTTTTCTAAATGTTTGAATGTGGAGTACGTGTGATCGAATACAATATTGTTGACAACACCAAAAAGCTACATATTCATCATTTACATTGGAACGTGTAATTCATGACAAGAGACTTCGCTTGCTTCGCCCTTATACTGGAGCTGCGAGCGTGGACTGGCACTTTATGACATTGCGTAATCACTGCCAGAAAGCAGGTCGAAGTCCATCCGCCCCGGATCGGGCGGCTCCAGAATCCTACATAGCGGAGTTATTTCCCCACAGACCCCCGATGGCAATGGCGGAGGCGCAAATCGCCATATTAAAAGTCATTGTAGCGGCAATTTTTTTTTCAAGCTGTTATTTTAAGGTTCAATTGTTGCATAATGTTACTTTAAAGTCAAAGTTGTGTCCGCCTTACCACACACACGCTTCATATTCATGTTTTCGTATCACTGTTTAAAAAAAAAAGAAAGTAGAATGTCCTTATTCTTAATTATAATACGGGTAGATGAAATCAAGCATTCTGATTGGTTGGGAGTGAGTCACGAGGTGTACTTCAAGGTACTCGAGGCAGCACTTCAAGGGTTTGGGCGTCGGCCCTTGAAGCGGACATTATTGACGACAGAGTCCTGCCTCTCGCACCTCATTGCTCCGTCGAGACGCTCCGAGCAGCTCTCTCTCTTTGTGGCGTTCTGATCTCTGGAGTAACGATGGCTTCCGTCCCGCGCGCCGCTGTAGATTCCTGGTTTCTGCGTAGGCGGCTCTGGCTCGTCCATCCCGGGCGTCGAGGGCCACGTGAACTGCGACGTGCTGGTCGGCTACAAGGCGGTGTACCGCGTCTGCTTCGGCATGGCGCTGTTCTTCCTGCTCTTCTCTCTGCTCATGATCAAGGTGAAGAGCAGCCACGACCCCCGGGCGGCGCTGCACAACGGGTGAGTTGGTGCCGGGGGCGGCGGCTGGCGTTTTGACCCCGAGACTGATGTTAACAAAAACAACCTGTCTCACTTCCAGGTTTTGGTTCTTTAAGTTCGCCGCAGCTGCCGGCATCACCATCGGGTCCTTTTTCATCTCGGACGGCTCCTTCACGACTGGTAACTTCATCTCCGTCGTCGTCTTCCTCCTCCCGTCTGTGCGAGGGCTCGCTCCCGGGGATCCGTTCTGCACGGTTTCCTGGTTCATCGGGTATTCAAGCAGGAAGGCGGATGCATTCAAAATATAGAATCCCAAGACTTCAGATATTCAATTCAGTTTATTTTATACAGCCCGATATTACAAATTACGAATTCCCCTCAGAGGGCTTAACAATCTGTACACATACGACATCCCTGACCTTTGACCTCACATCGGATCAGGAACAACTCCCAAGAAATAGAAAAAAAACTCTTTCAGGGGGAAAAAAGTGAAGAACCCTTCAGGAGAGAACAGAGGAGGATCCCTCTCCAGGAGGGACAGAACAATAGATGTCATGTGACTAGATGAACAACAGATGTCATGTGACCAGATGAACAACAGATGTCATGTGACCAGATGAACAATAGATGTCATGTGACCAGATGAACAATAGATGTCATGTGACCAGATGAACAATAGATGTCATGTGACTAGATGAACAACAGATGTCATGTGTCCAGATGAACAATAGATGTCATGTGACCAGATGAACAATAGATGTCATGTGACCAGATGAACAATAGATGATAGATGTCATGTGACCAGAAGAACAATAGATGATAGATGTCATGTGACTAGATGAACAATAGATGTCATGTGACCAGATGTTATAGGGATTAGTCTGCGTATGACATCATAAGTGATAAAGAAAGAAAAAGAGCCTGGTGTTCTGTGGGTCCTTCAATTGGCTCAAAGGTCAAAGGTCAGGTCACATGGGTGCAGCGCGCTGACCCCGCTCTCCGTCTCCACAGTGTGGTTCTACATGGGCATGGCCGGAGCCTTCTGCTTCATCCTCATCCAGCTGGTGCTGCTCATCGACTTCGCCCACTCCTGGAACGAGTCCTGGGTGGAGAAGATGGAGGAGGGCAACTCCCGCTGCTGGTACGCAGGTACGGTGATGATCAACCACCTCGGTGGACTGTCTTTAAAAGCCTTTTTTTGTGTTGCTAGTCGTCAGTATTTCCTTAAGATGTGTATTTATTGTTGTGGGGAAGCCATAAAGAGATTAGAGGCAGTAATGGGAACATGTCCACACACACACACACACACACACACACACACACACACTCACGCGCCGCCTTGTGCCACAGCGCTGCTGTCCGTCACGGCGGTGAACTACCTGCTGTCCCTGGTGTCCCTGGTCATGTTCTACGTCTACTACACCCACTCCGAGGGCTGCACCGAGAACAAGGTCTTCATCAGCATCAACATGCTGCTGTGCCTGGGGGCCTCCGTCCTGTCCGTCCTGCCTCCCATCCAGGTCCTCTCTCGTTCGCCCCGCGTCGAGTCGCTCTCGCTTTTGATTCCCGCTCACCCCTCCCCCGCTCTGCGTGCAGGAGTCTCAGCCGCGGTCCGGCCTGCTGCAGTCCTCCCTGGTCACCCTGTACACCATGTACCTGACCTGGTCGGCCATGACCAACGAGCCCGGTAGGTCTTCACGCTTCTCCGCGTCGCTTTCACCTCGCGCTCTGAAGTTTGTCGTGAAAGTAACTCCGGTGTCTCTAGTAGAAACGTGATAATCAAGTCATATAAGTTTGTTCCTTCGGTGCATCGAAGTTCGATATCATAATGCTGCGTTCAAAACAAAAACATTGCGAATATTCTGCCCGACAAGTTGTGGTTATTCACTTTATTTGTGCCTTAGAGGGGGCGGGGCTTATCTCCGTGGAAACGGTTATCATCTCCTTCATCCACCACAAAGAACTCGCCACTAGTTCTGCTTCATACTTGTTGAGGACGTCACACAGACGTCTGAACATCTACCGCCCTCGAGTTTGGGTTCATAACATATATATCATATATATATATATTTATACATGACATCACTCGGAGGCTCTCACAGCTCGGTGACGACGTCTGAATAACTTCCGTTTCAAGTTTTTCAAGTTTTTATTGTCACATCCCCTTTTATACAAGTATAATCGGTTCGTGAAATTCTTATGTGCAAAACACCCGACAGCAGTAGCAGACTAAAAAAAGAATAAGAATGAGAATAAACTATACAATATCCACACACAAAAAAGAAGAAAGTATTAACAATATATATATAAAACAGTGTAATAGAATATACATCATGACAATATATATATATAAAACAATGTAATAAAATATACACTTTTTTGAGACTATATATATATATATGTATATACATACAATATATATATACAATATATATATATAAAACAATGTAATAAAATATACACCATGGCCATAGATATTCACAGAATATGTTCTGGTGTGTAGTGTTAATGAGGGTCTCAGTCCTTGTTCAGCAGCCTGATGGCCTGACTGAAGAAGCTGGTCATGAGTCTGTTTGTGCGGCACTTGATACTGCGGTATCGCCTGCCTGACGGTAGAAGGGTGAACAGTTTGTGGCCGGGTGGTTATTGTCTTCAGCATCCGCTTGGCCCTGGCCACGCACCGCTTGGTGTATATGTCCAGGATGGAGGAAGCTCACCTCCAACGATGTACTGTGCCGACCGCACCACCTCTGTAGTGCCCTACGCCCAGGGCGGTGCAGTTCTACCAGACGGTGATGCAACCTGTCAGAACACTCGATGGTACTGGTGTAGAATGTTCTGAGGATGCGGGGCCATGTTGAATTTCCTCAGTCGCCTAAGGAAATACAGGCGTTGTCTAGTCTTTTCACCACGTGAGTGGTGTGCGTGGTCCATGTGAGGTCCTCGGAGATGTGCACGCCGAGGAACTTGAAGCTGCTGACCTCTCTACTGCAACCCGCCTATGGAGATGGGGTGTGCTCTCCTCTCCGCTTCCTGTAGTCCACGATCAGCTCCTTGGTCTTCTTGACGCTGAGGACGAGGCTGTTCTCCTGGCCCCACTGTACCAGTGATCCAACCTCCTCCCTGTAGGCTGTCTCTCCCCGCCGCCGGTGATCAGCCCCAACACTGTTGTGTCGCCAGCAAACTTGATGATGACGTTGGAGCTGTGCATGGCCGCAGTCGTGGGTGTACAGGAGTAGAGGAGAGGGCTCAACACGCATCCCTGAGGGGCCCCGTGTTGAGGGTCAGCGGCTCTGAGGTGGTACCGCCATCCTCACCACCTGGCGGCGCCCGACAGGAAGTCCAGTATCCAGCTGCACATGGTAGAGTGCAGGCCTAGACCTCTGAGCTTGGTGTCGAGCTTGGCGGGAACAATAGTGTTGAACGCTGAGCTGTAGTCCACAACCAGCATTCGCACACAACAGTTCCTCCTCCAGGTGGGAAAGGGCGGTGAAGTGCCATGGCAACGGTTGCGCCGGTGGATCTGTTTTGACGATATGCAAATTGCCATGGGTCCAGCGTGGCAGGCAACATGGAACAAATGAAGTCCTTGACCAACCTCTCAAGCATTTACTGACAATCGAGGTGAGGGCTACGGGTCTCCAGTCATTCAGGCAGGTTACCTTGGGGTGTTTGGGGACAGGCACAATGGTGGACATCTTGAAGCTCTCAGGAACAACAGCCTGGGACAGGAGAGGTTGAAGATGTCTGCGAAGACTCCTGCCAACTGGTCTGCACATGCTCTGAGGGCGCGCCCGGATGTGGTCGACCTGCCGCCTTCGGATGTCCACCCGCTTGAAGGCTCTGCGCACGCCGGCCTCTGAGATGATCAGCAGGCTGGTCTCCTCGGCGGGCTGCCGCTCACGCCGAACCGAGCAAAGAATGTATTTAGCTCGCCTGGGAGGGAGGTAGAGGAGTTCTTCACCGCTGGTTCTCCTCTGAAGTCCGTGATTGTCTGTAGCCCTTCCACACACCTCTCACGTCATGGCTCTTGAGCTTCTCCTCCACCTTGTTCCTGAACTCCCGCCAGAGCCGATGGTCTTACGGAGGTCGAGCGGCTCTTTGTATTCCGCCATATTCTCGAGTCAAGGCGGGTTACGCGGCGGAGTGCAGCGAACATCGCCATTTATCCACGGTTTCTGGTTGGGATAACCGAACCGACTTGGTAGGAACAACGTCATCTATGCATTTCTTGATGAACCCGTGACTGAGGACGCGACTCACTGACGTTGTTGTCCGACGCGACCCTGAACATATCCCAGTCCGCACGCTCAAAACAGTCCTGTAGCATAGACTCCGATTGGTCCGACCAGCGTTGCACTTCCTTCACAGCGATTGGTTGCTGCTTCAGCCTCTGCCTGTAGGCGGGAGTAGTTGGATGGAGCGGTGGTCCGATTTGTTAACGGTGGGCGGAGGAGGGCTTTGTATCCATCCCGGAAGGGAGTGTAGCAGTGGTCAATCCGCGCCCCTCGTGTTGCTTTTATGTGTTGGTAGAACCGGAGAACTTTCTTCAGGTTCGCTGTTGAAGTCCCCGCCACAATGAAAGCAGCCTGTGTGCCCACTCCTGCTCGCTGATCGCCCCGGAGAGTTCCTTCAGCGCTATGTCCGTGTTAGCTTGTGGCGGAATGTACACAGCAGTTACGGTGACTGCTGTAAACTCCGCGGTAGCCAGAATGGTCGACACATGAGCATTAGGTACTCCAGGTCCGGGGAACAGAACGACTTGAGAGTATGTACATGACTTTGGTTGCACCAAGATCTCTTTATCATGAGACATACCCCTCCACGATCTTTACCAGAGAGAGTCTTTGTTCTGTCCGCGGTGGACGGAAAATCCTGCCGCTCGATGGCTGAGTCGGCAACATCCTCCGACATCCATGTCTCCGTAAGGCAGATGATGCAGTTGTACTTAGTTTCGGTGGAATTGAATACGAGCCTGTAGCTCGCATAGCTTATTGTCCAAAGACTGTACATTTGCCAGTAAAATGGTGGTGGGGGGGGGATTGCCTCGACGTCTCAGCCTAACCAGCACGCCAGCTCGCTTCCTCCGTCGGCGACTTATGTGAGATCGCGCCTAAAATGGATGGAGATAGTTCCGCTACTGTTCCTGGCGGGACGTCCGAGTAAGAGTTGAAAAACTCTGGTAGGCGGCAGCAACTGCCGATCCAATCTCCAGAAGTGTGCATCTGTCGACGTTAACCGCTGCTAACGTTTTGTGCAAAAATAGTCGCAATAAGAAGAATAAATATAAAAAAACTGCTACAAAATCCGGGAGCTCGCAACACAGCGGCCATCACGTACGGCGCCATCACGTACGGCGCCATATCGTACGGCTTCCACTGTTACGAGAGCAGCAGCAGTTGGAACGGCACGATGTCCCTGACGACGGCCGGAGCATCTCCACACCGATTGGCTTTTGCAACTCGGCGCCGGGCGAATAATATTTCGACGTGAAGCCATTTTTCCGCGTCTGTCTTAACCATTCACGTCTGCGTTGACTTTGCGTGAGGCGCCTTCGTTGTGAACGCAGCGTAACTCGTCTCTCTCGGCTCTGTGAAGCCGACTCGTTGTCTTAAGGCGTGCGTTCTCTCTCGTGACCACCAGGGGGCGACTCCTCTGGTAGCATTCTTAAGACGGTAACGGCCGTAATCCAAGATGGCGCCCAAGCCTTTCGTGTTGCAAAGGGCCTGCAGTAACCACCATTTCCTTGTGGCTCACAGATAGGAAATGCAACCCGAGCCTTCTGGGTATTATCGGGCTGAACAGCACCAGCCCTGCGGGCCAGGACCACGCGGTTCAGTGGTGGGATGCCCAGGGCATCGTGGGATTGATCCTCTTCCTCATGTGTGTCCTCTACTCCAGGTGAGGAACACTTCAATAAGGCCTGTGGTGCGTCTAAGAAGGCAGCACATGTCTCAATGTCCTCTCTCTCTCTCCAGCATTCGTAACTCGTCCAACGCCCAGGTGAACAAACTGACTCTGACCAGCGACAAGTCGGCCCTGATCGAGGACGGGCCGGCGGCCGACGGCTTCGAGGAAGGCGGCGGCGGCGGCTCCAACCGAGCCGTGGACAACGAGAAGGACGGCGTCACCTACTCCTACTCCTTCTTCCACTTCATGCTCTTCCTGGCGTCGCTCTACATCATGATGACGCTCACCAACTGGTACAGGTAGGCAACGCGTCGCCCAGGGCCACAGTGGCGAAAGGCATACATATAGATTTTTATAGCTAATATATATATATTGTGTTTGTGTGTGTATGTGTATATATTTTTATTTTATATTTAGTTATACATTTATATATATATAAAACTATATGTATATCTAAAAATATGTATAGTATATATACTGTATATATTTATTATATCTATATAATATATACATGTTTATATATATATATTATACATATATCTATTTAAGGATATATGTATATCTAAAAAAAGTATATGTACTGTATATATTTATTATATCTATATAAAGATATATGTATATCTAAAAAAAAACCGATATATTTATTATATCTATATAATACATATATTTTTGATTTTATATATTTATATATGTGTGTGTGTATATATATATACATATATTTTATTTATTTTTCTATAAAGTTGTATTTAATGTGACAGACCGATAGCCGCAGAGCATAATCTGTTAGCTCTGGTGCTTCCTCTTCCCCCCGCAGCCCTGACTCGCACTACCAGGCCATGACCAGCAGGTGGCCGTCGGTGTGGGTGAAGATCTCCTCCAGCTGGATCTGCATCGCCCTCTATGTGTGGACGCTGGTGGCGCCGCTGGTCCTGGTCAACAGAGACTTTGACTGACCGCGCCGCTCCGCACAGACACGTCATGCTCTGCTTCACCTGTGTTTTTGTTTCAGCAAAAGTCAGTGTTAAAAAAAACAACTAAATAAAATCACTAGCTCATTAGCCTCACCCCCCCCCCCCCCACCCGGCATCCAGCTGCAGCAGAGGGGCCAGGGGGCCCTTCCAGGACTGATTGGTTCAGGGGGGCCGCGGGCTCGCGGCTTCAGCTCTCGGCGTCTCTGCTGCAGCGTCATTGTGAATCCTCAGCAGCCTGTTGTAGTAGTGGTGTTGCCCCCCCCCCACTGTTTGCCATTGTAAATACGTCCCGTGTATTCCTAGCGGATGATTTTAATTTTCTTTCCATAAACAGAGCCGCATGCTTTTTTTCTTGTAACAAAAAGAAGTAACTAACGTGACGTGAACAACGGCTGAGAGACGCTCGCGTGAGGACGGTGGCCGACGGCGGTACTGCAGGTGGAAGCGCCGTTACGTGGGAATCGAGTGCTCGGCTTGCGTCGGATGGGTTCAGTTGTCTATGAGCACGACTCCAGCTGTGGCAGATGTGTACCTGTGTGTTCTGCAGCTTGCACGTACACGACAAAAGGCATTCCCATTTTTGTGTTGCTTTAAAATGTCAAATTTAAAAGTTATGGATCAATTATTTGGTAGTGTTGTAGCATGTTGTTTCCGGCACACGCGTGTTCTGTGTGCATTCGTATGATTACCCAAACCTGTGCTTGGATCCCAATATGTTTTAGTATTTTTTTTCCTTCCCTCCCGTCATTTAAAGTATACTGTAACTCGTTTAATAAACGGAGGTCAAGGAGGTCGAGTGTGCGTCGTTCCTTCCCGCCGGCTCGTTAAGGACGAGGAGACGGAGACGATTTTATAATCAGTCCCTCGGCCGGCCGACTCCGCTGTTGCTATGACGACCTCATCACTTCAACCCCTCTCGTCATCCGCTAGGAGTGATACCGAATGTCCACGACGTCGTCCCACTGCGTCGTTATCCAGTAGAGTGCAAATAAATAAATAAATGGTTCTCATGAAACATTGTGGAGCAGTCATTGATCATGATATTGATTTACCAGTTTGGTCCCATTTAGTTTGGTCCTTTCAACACTAACAAATTATATATATATTTTTCTTCTTAATATTCTATAAAATGACGTTTTATATACTATAGACTTTTCCAAACATCTATACGTTGCTTTTTTTCTTTCAAGATACTATACAGAAAATTTTACTTTTCAAGATACTTTACCGTGAATATTTTTCAACATGCTCTAATTTTACTTTTTTTCCGACTGAATTTTTCGATTTTGACATACGATCTTTTTTTCATTTCACGATATAGATATATACTTTATTAATCCCCAAGGGGAAATTAGTCCTCTGCATTTAACCCATCCTTAGTTATTAAGGAGCAGTGGGCTGCAGTGATGCGCCCGGGAAGCAACTGGGGGTTCAGTGCCTTGCTCAAGGACACTTCGACTTGCTACTAATGGGGAGAGGTTTTCTTTATTTTAACTGAAACGATGACAGACGGCTCATGGTCATGTGACCAAAACTCCAACCAGCATCAGATTTAAAGGGGGCGGAGCCACGTGCGCTGTTTCCTAGAACCAGAACGTACCGAGTCTCCTCTGCGGGGCCGAAGCAAATGATCAACAAAATCTAAATTAATTATAAAAGTATAAACACAAACGCCAACGGACCCCTCGAGGCTGATGGTGAAGAGGCCCCCGGTCAGAGGGCCAGGACCAGCACCCCGAGTCATTGTTTACACGTCACATCATTGTTTATGAAAACAGCTGAGTCATGGATTCAAAGTCCTGGTCACGTTTCAGCTACACGGCGGCGAGTTGACCTTTTGACGTTCGCGGCTCGAGGAATCGTACAAGGACACATGGAATCACGTGGAGTCAAAACATTTATTAAGACGTTTTTCATGGGCGCTCGTTTATTATTTTCTATGTCGGATTTTAATGTTTTGTTTTGGCGCTTAAATTCCCCATCATGCTTTAGCGGTGGACGCGGGAAGTACGACGTTCCCACGGCAACAGCGCGATTGCTCTTGATGTCCGGTGACGATGATGATGATCTGAAGAAATGAGGAAGGACCGTGTGTTGACGTGTGTGGACACGACATGTATGACCAGACTTATGACTCACTTATCGCATCTTTTAGGTTCAACGCGTTTTAAAAACCTGCCGGAGGTTGTTAAACTAACACATTTATATACGTGACGAGAACACGGCGTCTTCTTGGTTCCCAAATCCTTTTCATAAACAGCAAAAGTCTTAAATGTAAAAATGTGTGAATGTGTACGTGGGACAGTGGGAAGCTCCTCCTTCAGTTCCTCTGCTGCTCCTCGACGTGCACGCCCAGGAGGGAGGGGGAGGGGCCGGTCACGCCCAGGAGGGAGGGGGAGGGGCCGGTCATGCCCAGGAGGGAGGGGGAGGGGCCGGTCACGCCCAATGGCTGTACGCCGCGGCGAACCGGCGTGCCGCTCACGCCGTCTCGGCCTCCTCTCCGACGGGACTCAGTTCGCACAGGTGGAAGAGCGTCTCGGCGCTGGCCTCCGCCTCCGTCAGCGGCTCCAGCTGGACCGGGGAGTCGCGGGCCGGCTGCCTGGGCTCCGGCCCGGCGTCCAGCAGCTCCATGGGCGGCTCCGCCCCCACGGAGGACGGCTGCGGGTGGGCGGAGTAGGAGCTGCTGCTGGGCCCCGGGTCCAGGTCCGGTTGTGTGATGCAGCTGTCGAGGATGGCCAGCAGGGGGCAGGCGGTGTACTGGATCAACTGCTTATCTGAACAGAACATTGAAACAAGAATCTGAAGGCAGTGACTTTCTGCGATTGTGAAATCTATTCATTAACTGTTCATTATCTTCAGAGAAGACCTCGTGAATGTTTACGCAGATTAATGAGCATATCGGTGATTTAGGGACGCGACCAAAGGAAAGACACAGAAACACGTTTTCTTTCGCTTCCAAAATGATTTCATCAATTCAACCCGTGGTTTCCCCCAAACCCAGATGATCATTTAAAGATGCTATTCATTCACATCTGCTTTTGTAATGGAGAACTCGACCTGCGTGATGATGAGGACTTATGACAGAGGATATGGATTGTTTGTTTTTATATTTATTTATATGAATTTGTCCTCGGTGATCAATGCTCAGCATTTGGAGATATTATTGAATAAATACAGACGCTCTTGTTCTGCAATTCAATTCATCTTATCCCCTCGTCTCCGTGACGTGCTCAACTCTGTGTGTGTGTGTGTGTGTGTGTGTGTGTGTGTGTGTCCGGCTCTCACCTGCGCCTCCGTCCTCCGTCCGGCCTCGGCTCAGCTGGGCCGCGTTCTCTTTGGAGGCGGAGCCGTCCTGCAGGAGAGGGAACCGTGAATCGGAGGATTTCAATAACACCCGACGGAGTTTGAGGAGCTGAGCTCCGCCCGCGCCGACGGATCAGGAATCAGAGTTTAAATTCATTTAAACGTGAAGCTCCAAGTACACGTGGCGTTATGTCATCACGACTGCTCTGATGTCGTTAACGCCGACATATTTGAGCGTCGGTGCTCCCGATCCTGGAGGAGCCGCCGGGCGATGACGTCATCTTACCTCGAAGGCGTCGAAGTCTATGCCGAACTGCTTCCCGTAGAGCATCGCCTGGAAGTCCTCCAGGCTGCAGTCGATACTGTCCAGGTAGTCCATCAGCTCCATCCTGACCACACACACACACACACACACCACTGTGTTAAAGTAGTCCCAGAGGACATGCATTATACGTTAGTTATAGTTACTTTGCTACAGAGTAACTAAATGGTGCGAGGCGGCATCGCATCACATTCAGCCGACGCTTCTATTCAAAGAGAATTAAATCCACAGCGACGGGGTCAAGTGCCTTGCTCAAGGACACGTCGACACGGGCGGGGATCGAACCGCCGATCCTCCGACCCACAACGGCATGAGCGTGGTAGTTGTCGTTACATATGATCACAACGCTCTAAAAAGGTTGTTGCGAGCCGAGGAATCGGCCTCCGGCATCCCGGGACGAGCGTCAGATCGGCGGCTCAGGGAACACGCAGACACAACGGAGTGGACGTACACACGACTATCGAGTGAAGCTTCTCGTACGCATAGATACATTAACGGGCGCGCCGATCTTTAAAAAATAATTTTAGGGCTGAAACCTGCAGCGGATCACACATGTTTTACTTTTAGAGATCCACAGATCATGTTTTTATCCCCCCCCCCCCTCTCCCTCACCGGTACGGATGGCGACCATATTCGCTAATACAGATTTTTTTCAAATGAAAAATTTGTTTGAATCTTAAACTAGTTTTGCTTTTCTTTCGAGAGCATTTTACACGACAACTTTGTACAAATACAGAGTCATATTTTACTGAACCTCCCCATCTTCATAACACTCAATCATTTGCCCATCGTTGATTTAGCATCGACACATTGAAATGTTGTGAAGCTCAGCGGTTTTGAGGCCGTTATGTGTCTCATAGAAATGTCTGCGTGGAGAAGGCCAGTAGGGGGCGCTCTCCAGTAGGAGGGGCTCTCCAGTAGGAGGGGCTCTCCAGTAGGAGGGGCTCTCCAGTAGGGGGGGCTCTCCAGTAGGAGGCGCTCTCCAGTAGGGGGCGCTCTCCAGTAGGAGGCGCTCTCCAGTAGGGGGCGCTCTCCAGTAGGGGGCGCTCTCCAGTAGGGGGCGCTCTCCAGTAGGGGGCGCTCTCCAGAGGGCCTCAGTAGGAGGGGCTCTCCAGTAGGAGGGGCTCTCCAGTAGGAGGGGCTCTCCAGTAGGGGGCTCTCCAGTAGGAGGGGCTCTCCAGTAGGAGGGGCTCTCCAGTAGGATGGGCTCTCAGTAGGAGGGCTCTCCAGTAGGGGCGCCCAGGGGGGCTCTCCAGTGGAGGGCTCTCCAGTAGGGGGGGCTCTCCAGTAGGAGGGGCTCTCCAGTAGGATGGGCTCTCCAGTAGGAGGGGCTCTCCAGTAGGGGGCGCTCTACAGTAGGAGGGGCTCTCCAGTAGGAGGGGCTCTCCAGTAGGGGGCGCTCTACAGTAGGAGGGGCTCTCCAGTAGGGGGCGCTCTCCAGTAGGAGGGGCTCTCCAGTAGGAGGGGCTCTCCAGTAGGGGGGGCTCTCCAGTAGGAGGGGCTCTCCAGTAGGAGGGGCTCTCCAGTAGGGGGGCTCTCCAGTAGGAGGGGCTCTCCAGTAGGAGGGGCTGTCCAGTAGGGGGGCTCTCCAGTAGGAGGGGCTCTCCAGTAGGAGGGGCTCTCCAGTAGGAGGGGCTCTCCAGTAGGAGGGGCTCTCCAGTAGGAGGGGCTCTCCAGTAGGGGGGGCTCTACAGTAGGGGGGGCTCTACAGTAGGAGGGGCTCTCCAGTAGGAGGGGCTCTACAGTAGGGGGCCCTCTCCAGTAGGAGGCACAAATGCAATATTTATGGAAGCCAACGCCGGTTAAACCACACGGGAGAAGAAAAGACACCGTCGCCGAGTAAACCCGAGTCCGCTGTGAACATGTGATGTTCTCTAATTTATGACCGTTCATAAAAAACATCTTTATGCGTAATCCCCCCACCCTCCCAAAAGAAAAGGTTCTTTAAAGGCCGCCCGGTGAGGCCGTGATGGATGTTGCACCTACTTGCCGAGCAGGTTGATGTTCTGCGATATCGCTCCGCTCTCGTTCAGTATGGACTCCATCATCTTGACGGGGTCCTCCAGGCTCATGGCGAAGGCGTTGTTGAGCTGCAGGGCGCCGCTGCTCGCCCCGTCGCCGTCGTCGCCGTCGTCGCCGTCCGCAGACCCCCCCGCCTCAGTCTGTCTGACGTCGTCCGCGCTCGCGTCCGTCTCATCCGGCGGCAACGTGCAGCCGTCCAGCTCCACCTCCACGATGTCGATGTCCCTGGGGGAGGACGATGTCGTTGATACCGCAGGCTTTTAAATATCGTCTCACAGACCTCGATGTCCACGAGGAAGTTCATCACCCCCCCCCAAATAAAAATGCACATTTGTAAAGTCTTTATAACTAGATTTACAATACCTTAAATCAGGGTTCATTGACCAATGGGTGGCCAGGACTTTAAAGAAAATGTCATGACCAAATATTTTGTGAAATCTTGGTGTTTACATGAAAGTGAGAAAAAGTCGTATTTAAACTAACAATTATAATTACAAAGCATGAAGTGTAAAACCTTAAATGACTCAAATGAATGAGACAATAGTTTGATTAAAAGAATAAATATGGATATAAATGTTTACTCTTTTGATCAAACTCCGGAAATTTCCATGACTTTACTAAAAATGTTGGAAAGTAAAAAAAAAAAGTCAAAGACTTTTCCAGGCCTGGAAATAACCATTTAAAAAATCCAGGACTTTTCCAGGTTTTCTATGACCGTCCGGACCCCGTTAAATGTATTCGGATTGAGGAGGCAGGACTCTTTGGCTCCGCGAGGCTTTTCCAGTCCTTTCACAAGTCGAGATGTCACAGGTGAATCGTCTCACCCCTGCTCGTGGTCTCGGGGCGACCCCTCGGACGTCTCGCCCTCGCTATCGGACAAGTCGCAAATGATGACGTCGTCCGACACCTCGGAGCCCTTCACGCCACTCAGACTGTTGACAGGCGACTGAACGGAGAAACAGAAAAACACGCACGTCTATGAACACATGGCCTCTGCAAAAATCAACCGTTTAAAAACAACAACACGGGCCTAAAAAGGTCAACCGCGAGGAGGAGACGACCTCATCAGGACCGCGTTCACCGACCTGGTCCACGCGCGCGTCGTCGTCGTCGTCGTAGATCGGATGGATGTATTTGGACTTCTTCCCGTTGCTGTTCATGAGAACCGGCCTGACACAAGGACAACGACACGACAATGAACGCTCGCACGCCCACCGAGTGTTGACATCGTGCGGCTGCTGAGACGGTCAAGACGTTTTCATTCATTAAAGGAGGAACTCACCTTTTGCGTTTCAAGTTCATGATGCGGTTGTTCTTTACCAAAGTGACGATGAAGTGGATCAGCTGGAAGAGAAGAGTCACGTGTGGTTACGTCAGACTTCCCTTCCTACACTAATGAATCCAACGCCACACAAACATAAACCGTGTAACTCGGCGGTCGGAGACATATGTGGCTCTTCCGGTGACGGCATACGGCTCCCAGACAATTTTGAGTTGAAAAAAAAATAATCTCCGCCCGCCACCCTGTAATTTTCTCTATCGCTCCAGATTACAGCAGAAGTAATTTAAGGTCTTTTTCTTAAAGAGCACGTCTTTATTCTTTTATTAAATTAACTAAAAAGCCGTCATTTCTGTCTCTACGTGTCGCGTTAACACTTCTCGGCTCTCCGTCTCGCGCCGCAGAGCTCCGATGCCAAGGGTTTTCTAATCAGACATTGAAAAATAAAGACATTTCTAAGTGACCCCAAACTTTTGAATGGTAGTGTACGTTAAAAATACTATATGGCTCTCAATGAAATATATTTAGAAATATTTGGCCTTTCTGGCTCTCCCAGGCACAACGGTTCCTGACCCCTGGTGTAACTAATAGAAACTAATAGTCTCGTTGACATCCCCAACAGGTCCACTTCCAGCCCTTCAGACCACCGGAGGCCCGTCTCACCTTTTTGATGAGCTGCTGTTGGAGCTTCATCTCCGACTGTGCTTGAGAGTCCCAGGCTCTCCTGCTTGCTGTGGACGTTGTGGACACTCTCCAAGATCTGGGACAAGTCTTCCTGGCGAAACTTGTTGTCCTCTGGCCAAGCACAAATCGATTCACTCACTCTCAATATAATCATATTCTCGCTGTACAAACGGATTAATCTCTTTATTTAAATGCAGCAGCGATGGATCGCTCATATCTATCTCTTTGGAGGCGAGCGCGCAGCAGACCCGGATGACTCCACCTTTCTTTTGATGTTCTCCAGCAGGTTGTCCTGTCCGTGTTTGAAGTAGGCGTGCTGGAACTCCACGGGGCCGTCTTTCTCCTGCTTCACGACGCCCGTGTCGATGTGCATCACTTTACGGAATCCATCTGCGATAAAAACAAGAGACACAAACACAACGATTCATCTCCAGTCGATGACAATAATTACCTGCAGATCCAGGGTAGTTTCTCCCTTCTCAGCCTGTATTGGGTGAGCAGCGAGGGGGGGGGGGGCATATGTGTGGCTGCTGCTGACAGGCAGAACTAAAGAGCCTCCACCCCCCCACCCCTCCCTGCAAAACAATGGCCACCAACACACACGCAGATGGACGCAGCCTTACACATGTTGAGCTGCCGGATGAAGCTGGCCATGTTGTTGTGCTTGAAGAACTTGGGGAGGATCTCCTTGGCGAAGTGCTGCTCATCCAGCACCAGGAAGCTGTTGCCCTCCTGGAAGACAAGAACCGGCGTCTCAGTGGGGGGGGGGGGGGGCACCGGTGTTACGGTCGAACAGGCGACCGCGTTGACTGGCGACTCGTCACGTGAACGACGCCTGGTTTACATTACATGTCATTTAGCTGACGCGTCTATCCAAAGCGACTTACAATCACGTTACATAGACACAGCTGCTGGGTTTAATTTTCATAATGAAGTGCCAACATCATAATATCCACTATACACGTTGAACAATGCGGCATTCTCGAGGGCAGCTACGCGTTATCTTCCTGCTGTCCACAGCCGTCGACGTCGTCAGTTAACACGGTCGCTTCTTAATCCGTAACACCGGCTCTAGTTTACGGGGTAATTAATGTCGCTGCGTGCACACGCGTCGCTTCGCGGAGGAACACCCTGGAGGAGCTGTGCTCGGCCCCGCGACACAATGATGATGGGGGGGGGACTACTTGCTGGCTCTCCGTTAGCTTCAGGCCAATGCCCGTCGGTAGTTTATTATCAGCTTATTACGCCTTGCTCGTGCCTCGCGAGCTAGCTGGCGTTCCGTTAGCTTCCTCTCACTGGCGTGCTCGCTAGCTCGCGAGCTACACTGGCCTAACTACTCTCGCCGTCTCCAGCTACCTGGCTCCAGCAAATGAACTCGTTGGTGTCCGCATCCTCGACCAGCGTCCACAGCTTGGCGAGGAACGCGGGGACGTTGGAGTTGTGTTTCATCTCGTCGCGACACGGAGCGGCTCGGCTGCAGCGCTCCTCGAGCCCGTTGTCACTTTTCTAGTGAGGGGAAAAAAAGTGTTATTGCTCCCAACTTCCGGTTGTCGAGAACGGGAGCGGATTGGTCGAAAACGGGGGTTTACTGGTCACGTGGGCAGAGACAGAACGCAATGGCTTAAAACAAATACATGTGATATTCGTTCACTTTTTAGATTTAATTTAATGGTCGTTTCTGTTTTTCCTTCAATTCTGTGGAATGTCAGCCACATGTATCTTTCTTTTGTTTATTACTGATGGTTGTATATTTTGCTGATCTAAATAAATAAACTCCTCATCATCATCATCATCATCATTTCTAATTTATGAGAACAAATGCTTGAATATATGTTTTTGTTATATATATATATATATTTGTTGTTGTTGATATATTTATATATATATGTATATAACCTATTCCAAAGAACCTTTGGAATATATATATATATTTTGGGATATATTTATATATATATATATATATGTATATAACTTATTCCAAAGAACCTTTGGAATATATATATATATTTATATTTATATATATATATATATATATATATCTATATCAAAGGTTCTTTGGAATAAGTTTTTTAAGCAAGCACTTATAAGCTAGATAGCTTCAGCCTTAACCCTTTCGGTCAGCCACATGTATCTTTCTTTTGTTTATTACTGATGGTTGTATATTTTGCTGATCTAAATAAATAAACTCCTCCTCCTCCTCCTCATCATCATCATCATCATCATCATTCTTCAATGAAAAAGCTCAATTCAGCAATGTGAATTTAAGTTATTAAATACCTTGAATGAATGTAAAGCTTTTTTACTTGATATGCAATGTCCAATCTTTAAATGTCATTTGAGTAAGTAACACAAATATGCTAATGCAAATGTTAACAAAGAGAGAGGGAAATAATTATTTACTAGCCCAGTGGCTCTCAGGAAAGATGTATTGACAAATTTCCCCTTGGGGATTAATAAAGTATCTATCTATCTATCTATCTATCTATCTATTGTTATGTGGCCCTTTCCCAAACTTGTAAAAGGTGGTAAATCCTATTTGTTCATACATGTGAAAATCAGCATATCATAAAAAAATGATGTCAAATCTATTCGTGTATGGAAATGAACCTTGCCAGAATTCTTTGCAGAAAAAGTTGAGACAGACTCAAATAAATTCTGTATACCTAATTCTGAATTATTAAGTAACTCCAAGTTTCTGGGTTTTTATTAACAATATTTGTACAGAGGGTCGGACTCTTGAGCATTGACCCCCACATTTCCTGTGACTCCCCCATGTCCCCTCTGGTTCTGAGAAGTGGAAGTGTTTTACACTTGCATTCCTTCTAATGGCCAGCAGGGGGCGACTCCTTTGTTTGCAAACAGAACCCTGATGGTGTAGAAGTAATACTCCTCATTTGATTTATTATCTAAAAAAAGCATTGTGAACATGAGTTTATGGACTAGATAGCTACTTTCAAGTCTTCTTCATTACAGCATGATGTTCATGTCGTAAGTCATGGTCCATGGAGAGTCAAACAGACCATAACGTGTGCTTTAGGGCGGGGCTACAAGGTGATGGCCACGACGTTCTGGGAGGCGTCTTTGTTTTCGTCTTACAACTTGAACCCTTAATGGGCTTTTCAGTTCTTGAATGGTAAGGTTAATATTTTGTTTATCAAAAAATATCTTCAAAAAGCGTTCAGCTGCGCTTAGCTCCGCCCTCTCGTGCCTTTTAAGGATTTGAAACCGCATGTGTGACATTATGGTCACAACACCAACTGCTTCAGTCACTACACCCCTCTTCATTCATCCTGGTAGTCTGACTCCAAAACCTTCTGGTCACACAGCCTGCATGTTGGCTGATGCACATTTGTCTACAATTAATAAAAGGTGGTTAACAAGAGGTGGGGCACTACAGTAATGCAATATCATCTCTCCATGATGGCCACTTCTTCATCGTTCCTCATTGGTGGGAACATCAGATTTTAAAGAGGCTTTTTAAAGCGTCTATGTCATCGTGTGGCCACTAGATGGAACCCTTAACTCACTGCAGAACCTGAGGCTGTCAAACCAGCTGCTGATGCAGTTAACCTGTTTACTACTTCACCATTTCTTACGACCCGTCATCCGTAAGAACAATTGAACTCATCTTTAGTCGTGCTATTCTCCCCCGGTCTGCTCTCATTCTACTAAACCTGTCGGCTCGCTTTAACTTGATGACGATCACAGTAAGACGGAAAGTATGCGGTATGAGGGTTATTTCCCCTAATGATGGCTCCCCCGGTGGGTGCACCACAGGTGGCTATATTAGTTTAAGAGGTTTTCAGTGATTGATGAAATATTACATTTTACAACCCAGAAAATCAAAAAAATGTGAATACACACAGTCCATCTGTGGATGTTGTGCTGAAGCCTGAGTTTGCAGATCAAACCATGCGGAGTAACTGGCTTACAGAGGCAGGCTGCAGGTCGGAGTTCACAGATATGTCATCATACTGTTGTGTTTCTATTTACACAACACTTATTCTATCTGTTTCACATGTGGCTGTGTCATCATTCTATCATTACCTTTGCATTGAAAATGCGGAATGTAATGTTTTGATCGCCGTGTATTTATTTATTTATATATTTGTATGCGTGTTCCTCGCATAACACAAAAAGTTTTGAACCGAATCGCATGCAATTTGGTGGGATGATTGGTTATTATCCGGGGACCATTTGATTAGATTTTAGGATCGATCGGGTCAAAGGTCAAGTTCAAGGTCATGAAAAGGTCAAAATCTTCCTTTTACCATAGCACGGTCAATTTGTATCCAATTGGCATGCAACTAATGCCAAAATGTTCATAATTCAATGCCCAATCTTGTGATATGCGAAGGTATGCGCTCTACCGAGTGCCCGTTCTAGTTCCAATTATTTTGATATCGATCAGCCTTTATTTTTTAACCTTACGGTTCACAGAACTTCCCGGGAAGAATAAGTGAGGGTAAGCTGTAATTCATGCACATCTTTTCAGAAAAAAAGCTGTAATTTCAGTGTGTGTGTCTGTGTGTGTGTGTGTGTGTCCGTGTGTAATATAAAAAACACCTTATGCAAACTAGAAATCAAAGATGCACTTAGGAGCCGAAACGATTCGTCAATTTTGCAGTCGGTCAGTCAACAGAATTCACATTTGTGTTCACCATTTTTGGATTAATTAATCCGTAACTCCTTTTATGAGCAAACATCTCAAACATCGGTTGAGATACACAAGATTTGTTGACGTATGTAAGGATGCGTCTCGATCGTTGCCTCGGTTGAGAGGATGTTCTGCTTTTCAATGCTTTAATTCACAGGTGTCAAACACAAGGTCCGCGGGCCGAATGCGGCCCGTCACGTCATTTGATGTGGCCCCTGACGACTTGAAAGACATGTGAAGAAAAATATCCTGTGCTTTTATTTTGAAGGTTTCAAATGAAACGGCTGTATTTTATAATATTAGGGACGTTTTCTTATGTACACTATTTCTACACTCAAATAAACAATACATGAATGCAAAGAGAGTTATTTCACAATATGTTCAGGAGGAGTTTACACAGTGTTACAGCTAATACCGGCCCTTTAAGAGGCGGCCATGATGCTGATGTGGCCCACGGTGAAAATGAGTCTGACACCCCCGCTTTAATTGATAGTAATCAGACAGATTTTTACTTTTGAAATATTGTTTGGACAGATCAAGATTCAATTTAGTTTTTTCAAGAACTTGTGAAGGACATCTTTTACAATGCTGGACAATACAGTATTTCACATTGGAATAAAACATTAGCAGTTAGAGCCGGTTAATTAATGAGCAAAGACATGGCATTATGAATGAAAGGACCAGTAAGTGTCTCACTTTCAGGCTACTGGCTGTGACTGCTGAGTGAGGCTGACAAGTGTTGGGCTAATTGGATCAGAGGGTAATATTACATCAAAAGACGTCACCCGCTCCTTTAAAATGGCTGTAATTAGGACATTCTTTAACCTCGGACACAGGGGAGATTATGGAGGAGTGGGATTCAGAGCGCATTACCACCACCCAGGTGACACACTCGTTTCATACTGCAAGATAAACAGGCCTCATACGTCACGGGGCCAACTGCGTCGTGACATTTTCTTCTTCTTCTGCAGGGACTTCTTGTCCCTTCTTGGTATAAATTGGGACAATGAGTATTAAACGTGCATGTATTAATATATTGATCCAAGTTTTCAGGGAATTCCAGGAAATAGGTTTGAAAATATAAGGATGGAAAGAACAATAGATGTCATGAGACCAGATGAACAATAGATGTCATGTGACCAGAAGAAATCATTACAGAGTTACAACACATTGAATGAATATGACAGAGTGTATGAATAGTTGGTAGTCGGCATGGACCACGATCCAGACCTCCATGATCCATCAGGTGGAGGTAGAGAGGAGGAGTGGGCGGGGCATCAGCAGCGCCATGGCATCAGACCCAGCCAGGTCCAATGGACACAATGAGACGTGAAGTCACAAGGACTCAGGAGGGGAAACAGAGTTAATAATATGTGATGGAGAGATGGAAATTCATCCACAAGGAGAGGGAAGAGGAGAGAGGAGCTCAGTGTATCCTAAGCGTCCATAAGGAGAGAGGAGCTCAGTGTATCCTAAACGTCCATAAGGAGAGAGGAGAGGAGAGAGGTGCTCAGTGTATCCTAAGCGTCCATAAGGAGAGAGGAGAGGAGAGAGGAGCTCAGTGTATCCTAAGCGTCCATAAGGAGAGAGGAGAGGAGAGAGGTGCTCAGTGTATCCTAAGCGTCCATAAGGAGAGAGGAGAGGAGAGGAGCTCAGTGTATCCTAAGCGTCCATAAGGAGAGAGGAGAGGAGAGAGGAGCTCAGTGTATCCTAAGCGTCCATAAGGAGAGAGGAGCTCAGTGTATCCTAAGCGTCCATAAGGAGAGAGGAGAGGAGAGGAGCTCAGTGTATCCTAAGCATCCATAAGGAGAGAGGAGAGGAGAGAGGAGCTCAGTGTATCCTAAACATCCATAAGGAGAGAGGAGAGGAGAGGAGCTCAGTGTATCCTAAGCGTCCATAAGGAGAGAGGAGAGGAGAGAGGTGCTCAGTGTATCCTAAGCGTCCATAAGGAGAGAGGAGAGGAGAGAGGAGCTCAGTGTATCCTAAATGTCCATAAGGAGAGAGGAGAGGAGAGAGGAGCTCAGTGTATCCTAAGCGTCCATAAGGAGAGAGGAGGAGAGAGGAGCTCAGTGTATCCTAAGCGTCCATAAGGAGAGAGGAGAGGAGAGAGGAGCTCAGTGTATCCTAAGCGTCCATAAGGAGAGAGGAGCTCAGTGTATCCTAAGCGTCCATAAGGAGAGAGGAGAGGAGAGAGGAGCTCAGTGTATCCTAAGCATCCATAAGGAGAGAGGAGAGGAGAGAGGAGCTCAGTGTATCCTAAACGTCCATAAGGAGAGAGGAGAGAGAGGAGCTCAGTGTATCCTAAGCGTCCATAAGGAGAGAGGAGAGGAGAGAGGTGCTCAGTGTATCCTAAGCGTCCATAAGGAGAGAGGAGAGGAGAGAGGAGCTCAGTGTATCCTAAATGTCCATAAGGAGACAGGAGAGGAGCTCAGTGTATCCTAAGCGTCCATAAGGAGAGAGGAGAGAGGAGCTCAGTGTATCCTAAGCGTCCATAAGGAGAGAGGAGAGAGGAGCTCAGTGTATCCTAAGCGTCCATAAGGAGAGAGGAGAGAGGAGCTCAGTGTATCCTAAGCGTCCATAAGGAGAGAGGAGAGGAGAGGAGCTCAGTGTATCCTAAACGTCCATAAGGAGAGAGAGAGAGGAGCTCAGTGTATCCTAAGCATCCATAAGGAGAGAGGAGAGCTCAGTGTATCCTAAGCGTCCATAAGGAGAGAGGAGAGAGGAGCTCAGTGTATCCTAAGCGTCCATAAGGAGAGAGGAGAGGAGAGGTGCTCAGTGTATCCTAAGCGTCCATAAGGAGAGAGGAGAGGAGAGAGGAGCTCAGTGTATCCTAAGCGTCCATAAGGAGAGAGGAGAGGAGAGAGGAGCTCAGTGTATCCTAAGCATCCATAAGGAGAGAGGAGAGAGGAGCTCAGTGTATCCTCTCGTCCCCCTCAGCCTCTCAGCCTCTAGCAGCATCTCTAGGTCTCTCCAGGTGAACCTGGTTCAGGTCTCACTATAAGACCATCAAGAGGAACGTCTTCAGTCTCCATGAGGGGGCGGAGTCTCCAGGACTGAAGGTGGAGCTGGTTCCATAAAAGAGGAGGAGCTTGATACCTGAAGGCTCTGGCTCCCATCCTACTTTTCAACATAGAGCTGAGTATTGTTTAGACAACATGACGATACCAGGACCTTTGAGGCAATATTGAAATAGTACTTCATGTGATACCTTCTTTCACTACTCCACCGACGCCACATTCCTTTTTCGCCCGACGCGACAGCCGTGAAGCCGAACTTTCCAACTTCCCGGTGATCCAGCTGCTGATGTAGCGGGCCAATCACACGTCGCGTTAGGAGACACTCCAGATCAAAAGCGTTCAAAACACGGGTCAAGTTTATTTTCTCCAATCGAAAAAAAGAAAAATAATTGTCATTGAGGACAAAGTGGGTCCCCAAAGATCATCACAGTGGAGGGCCATAGATTAGGACTCTAGAGTAAGGATGTTTTTCCTTCTTGAGCAAATAACAATAACAAGTGGTCATAAATGGACCTCTTTAGTGACCTTTGACCCTGACCTCAAAATTCATCATCCTGGTTTTCTGAAAAAATCGGTGGAACACAGTTATGTCAGTAGAGCGGATCATCACTTTGAATATGTAGAAGCAAAGCCTTCCTTACGAACACCCACACCTGGCCCGTGTGTGTGTGTGTGTGTGTGTGTGTGTGTTGTTTCAGAGTAGGTCAGAGTCTGCATACTGAACTCAGTTGTGGACTTGGAACACAAGCTGGTTGGAAGGAACAGACATTTTCCATTGGACGGAGAACTTGGACATTTGTTTTATAGTTGTTGTTCTCTCTCATTACTTGAATAATATTGAAGTCTAGCAGGACAAAAAAGACCAGGGAAAAGAAGAAGGAAAAAAAAAAGTGCGGCATTACAGCTGACCTCGGCAGATTTATTTCTTCACCTAGCGGATAAATATGTTTCGGGGTTGGCCGAGCGGGCACGAAGCGGCCTCGTCTGCCAGAGCGTGGATTTTACTGCACTTTCAAACACAGTTTGGTAAAGTGTAACTCAATAGGTATGCCTCTTTCTATAAACTCATGCTATATTTCAATGCCCCCCCTCCCGGTAAACACAGAAATGAAAATAAATGATCTCACCAAGAAGGTTATTTTTAAGACCTCTGTATTTTCGTAATAAAACACACCTCCCCAGTCTGAGTCTCTCTTCCATTTCAGGAAGCTATGTTTCCAAACATAACGTATAAGCGTCTTTGTGTACCTAGAAAAGCACTATAGAAGTCTACATTTTTATTATTATTATTATAACAAACTATTTATCTCGGTCTTTTGTGTCTTTGCACTCGCAGGAAGTTATTTTTTGTACAAAGGGACATCAAATGAATCTCGTTGGAGATTTGACACCAGAATAATTCGGGCTGGGGACCGAAAACCGCTGCCACTGCGACTGGACCGAACCGCAACGCACATTTCGGTGCTTCCTTGAAATTGAAAAAAACACATTATTTTGAACTTCTCTGGTGACTCCGCCCTGTCAGCAGGTTACGATGGCCTCATCATTTCACTTTGAAAGCGGAGGCACGCGCCGCCTGTGACTGCGTGAGCCGTGCCGAGCGCACCAACGTCAGGCTGGGCACGACGGGGAGACGGCCCCCCTGAACACGTGGAGACACAGATTAGTACCGCAACGTTGATCGCTGGTCTTGCATTCAAAAAAGTAGGCCACCAAATAGTGAATTAGCCATTATAACCATGTTTAAGCTAGCTCATAGCTCGTAGCTCATAGCTCGCGCTAGCTACGAGCTAGCGCGGGCTATGAGCTACGAGCTACGAGCTAGCGTGACCTACGAGCTAGCATGAGCTACGAGCTAGCATGAGCTATGAGCTAGCGCAAGCTATGAGCTACGAGCTATGAGCTAGCGTGACCTACGAGCTAGCATGAGCTATGAGCTAGCGCAAGCTATGAGCTACGAGCTAGCGTGGCCTACGAGCTAGCATGAGCTACGAGCTAGCATGAGCTATGAGCTAGCGCAAGCTATGAGCTACGAGCTACGAGCTAGCGTGAGCTACGCACTAGCGTGAGCTACGAGCTACGAGCTAGTGTGAGCTACGAGCTAGCGTGAGCTACGAGCTAGAACTAGCTACGAGCTACGAGCGCGACAGTCTGATATCCGTAGTTGTCAGTGCTCCATAAGAACGGCTTTTACAGGGAATATGGCCGAAGAGGTTTTTAATGTCGTCATTGTCCGTTGTCGTTTTATGCTTCTTCTTTTTTTTTTAAAGTATCGGTTCAGGCACCGTTTAGGCACTGCTATCGTCTTAAAAGTACCGGTTTACCACCGGTATCGGAAAAAACCCCCAAATGATAGCCATCCCTAAGAATAATTCAACAGCCACAACACATGTGTCATCTCCTGAGAGCAGAGAGTCTCTGGGTGGAACCTCAACATGTTGGAACAACAAGTATCCAGAGGCCATCCAGACCAATGCAGGACGAGCTGGAAGACAACACTGCCCACAAGTCACGTGTGTGTGTGTGTGAGTGTGTGTGTGTTTCTACAGTCTTTGGCCACGTCTATCTAGAATGCAACGCACACACTTCACTAAACACAACACCACCTGTTTCTGAATCTGAGCTGTAAAACAATTGATATCCGTTGGCACGGCAGCGTCGGTTCCTCCCCCCGCTGCGGGGCTCGAGGAGGGTGATCGCGGTTCCGTCGACTCAGTGAAAGCTCAGCAGCTTACCAGACTAACCGCCGTGGAATTCGTTGTTGGTGTTCATTTCGCCACTTATTAAGGATATTGCCCGACTCCTGGGTCTCTCCTCTTGGACCAGCGCTCCAAAAGTATTCACACATTCACGCTAGAAATATGAGAATCGAAAGGCACAGATCACCTCCGAAAAGATGAAACACATGTCTGCACCCCAGAACATGAACTCCTTCAAATGTAGAATCTCAATGAGCCTCTGGTGAGCGTGATCTCACAATCTCAAGCCTCTGGCTGCTGTGCTGGATGGAGGTGTCCTCATACAAGGGTTCACACGGTATGAAAAGTAATAGTTGTTTTTTGTGTCCATCAACACAAACATGTACTGCCCCGACTCAAGCCCCCGCAGTGTTTAGGCAACACGACTAATTGGTGAAGTTGAGAGAAAGATGGTGGTTTGGTATTGGAACGATTATTTAAGAGCGAGGCCACATCTCATTGCACACTGCCTGGATTAGGAAATGGGTAAACAATATTTTCTCTCCCGAAGGATCCACCGTGATGACACTGGGATGTAGGAGCGACAAGGACTGAGCTCTTGTGTTATGCTGCGTTCACAACAAAAGCGTTGCGAATATTCGTGTGAGTTTACTCGCCCGACAAGTTGTGTTTTATTCGCGTCAGTCGCGCCTTAGAGGGGGCGGGGCTTAGAGGGGGCGGGACTTATCTCAGTAGTTTACAGTTATCATTTACGCCACCCACCATGGAATAAATAACCTCTAGTTCTGCTTTATCCTTGTTGTGGACATCCCACAACCCCCCCCGTGTTTGTGTTCATCACATTAATATAATATATATTTATATATTTATACATGACATCACCCGTAGGCTCACACAGCTCGGTGACTTTCACCTCTAGGTCTGAACGGCTTCCGCTCCCAGCTACTAGAGCAGCGGTTAGATTCACCATCGGTGGAGCAGCTCAACGCTGATTGGCTTTCGCAACTCAACGTCGGGCGAATTTTTGAAGTAGTTGAAATATTTAAACTTGACGAGAATAGAGCGAAGCAAAAATATTCGCGTCATTCGCGTCGCCCGGCGAAAATCCGCGTCAATCGCAACCATTCGCGTCTCGACTCGCAGCTTGACTCGGTGCACATTTGACCATCGGCTCCATTTCACGGTTTAACTCTGGCGATACCTTCAGGAAGGACATGCAATAAACCAAAACACAGCGCCAGGACGGGGATGGTTCGGCAAAGAACATCCCAGACTGCTGACCTGCTGATTTTCTGACATTAAATTGACAGTTTGAAGGAAGTTCTTACGACGTCTCACTCACGTCCAACAAAACGCTCCAGACATCCCTCCCTGAGGCCGTTAAGGAGAGACAGACTATACTCAAACCGACAATCAGTGCAATCATTTGTCTATCGATACTCACAGTTACTCAGGGAAATGTAAATCATGAAGGTTTTCTAACCCAGAGGCGTCCTTTGACTCTTCCGGCTGCCACACAGCGGATGCACTGTCCATGTCCCTGTACCTTCTCATTTGGGACCCCAGGGGAAACAGCGAGCCCCCTAACCAGCTCCAACCATCCTTGTGAACTTGTGCACACAATACAAAAAGTCATGGCCATAAAATATGAACAAGATGGCTTTAAAACCTGAGTGCCAGCTGCCTCGCGCTTTAAAAAAATCGTATGCATATTCATTTTGTTTTTGCGTTTCTGCCGAGACTCGAGACCCCGGGAGACACAGGGGTCGCTTTCGTTTCACAACTTAACAACCCCAGGTGGCCGTCCAGGCAGAGGGGTACATATCTAGACCTATAGCTTTTTTTTTTTTTACATTACATGTCATTTAGCTGACGCTTTTATCCAAAGTGACTTAGAATACTGTTATATTACTATACCGTAGACACAGCTACAGGGAGCAATTCAGGGTTAAGTGTCTTGCTCAAGGACCCATCGACTAGAGCGGGGATTGGACCTCCAACCCCCTGATTGAAAGACGGACCTGCTGACCACTGACCCTCAGTCGCCCATAGCTGTTACGCTGGACAGGATATCCGGCTTATTTGTTGGACACAGAGGTGTTAAGGTTATATAAAAACGTAGAACTTCTTCTTGTGCTCCTGCATGCATGTGTCTTTAATTGTGTGTATGTACCCATGTGTGTGTGTGTGTGTGTCTGTGTTGGTAAGTGGGGCTGTAAATGCGTGGGTGAAAGTAGCAAAAGCACTTGAAAGCACCCAAATGCAGCGTTCTTTCGCGTGCCGATTGAAAGTAAGCTCTGTCAGGTGGGGAACTACAAACACAGGATCTCATTAGTGAGAGCTGAAGTCACAGCTCTGGGATCAGCTCAGCGTGAAATGAGGTCAGCCCTGTCAGCAGATGGTGGGAGAGGAGCTAACAATGAAATACGAAGCAGAAAAAACAAAAGAATTGTAAAAGAATTGGTTCTTGCGAGGCGTCTAAAGTCGCTCGAGTGACCATAGATACTGGACCATTCTGCGAACCCCAGATCATGTCTGTGGTGGCTGGGGCGTGGTTAGGCTCAGCCACGGTGGGGAGTGGCTCAGGGAACAGGTGCTACGCAGCCTGCCCAAGACAAAGGCCGGATAGCTCTTGGGCCTAAGGGCACGATCACGCGCAGCCGCTCCAAAAACGCCTTGGCAAAAACACGCCGGGCAAAACAGCGCGGTGCGCCTGAGGAGCGGACCTGCGTGTGCAACCGACGTTCACGATATTTAAAAAAAGAAAGGAAAGAGCACGGCGAATACCACCATCAATTCCGTGAATTGTGTCTCGATGGCGAGCGCTTTCAGTTCCACTTCCGACCGAGCGGGAGTCATGTTTCCATTTAGAATTATAAAGCTCTTCGTCATTAAATACCACTGATATGAGGTTCTCCTCGGAAAAACAGGAAGGAAAGCCTCCTGCTTGATCCTATTGGCTGCCTTGGGCCTCTTGCTTGATCCTATTGGCTGCCTTGGGCCTCTTGCTTGATCCTATTGGCTGCCTTGGGCCTCCTGCTTCATCCTATTGGCTGCCTTGGGCCTCTTGCTTGATCCTATTGGCTGCCTTGGGCCTCCTGCTTGATCCTATTGGCTGCCTTGGGCCTCCTGCTTGATCCTATTGGCTGCCTTGGGCCTCCTGCTTGATCCTATTGGCTGCCTTGGGCCTCCTGCTTGATCCTATTGGCTGCCTTGGGCCTCCTGCTTGATCCTATTGGCTGCCTTGGGCCTCCTGCTTGATCCTATTGGCTGCCTTGGGCCTCCTGCTTGATCCTATTGGCTGCCTTGGGCCTCCTGCTTGATCCTATTGGCTGCCTTGGGCCTCCTGCTTGATCCTATTGGCTGCCTTGGGCCTCCTGCTTCATCCTATTGGCTGCCTTGGGCCTCTTGCTTGATCCTATTGGCTGCCTTGGGCCTCTTGCTTGATCCTATTGGCTGCCTTGGGCCTCCTGCTTGATCCTATTGGCTGCCTTGGGCCTCCTGCTTGATCCTATTGGCTGCCTTGGGCCTCCTGCTTCATCCTATTGGCTGCCTTGGGCCTCCTGCTTGATCCTATTGGCTGCCTTGGGCCTCTTGCTTGATCCTATTGGCTGCCTTGGGCCTCCTGCTTGATCCTATTGGCTGCCTTGGGCCTCCTGCTTGATCCTATTGGCTGCCTTGGGCCTCCTGCTTGATCCTATTGGCTGCCTTGGGCCTCCTGCTTGATCCTATTGGCTGCCTTGGGCCTCCTGCTTGATCCTATTGGCTGCCTTGGGCCTCCTGCTTGATCCTATTGGCTGCCTTGGGCCTCCTGCTTGATCCTATTGGCTGCCTTGGGCCTCCTGCTTGATCCTATTGGCTGCCTTGGGCCTCCTGCTTGATCCTATTGGCTGCCTTGGGCCTCCTGCTTGATCCTATTGGCTGCCTTGGGCCTCCTGCTTGATCCTATTGGCTGCCTTGGGCCTCCTGCTTGATCCTATTGGCTGCCTTGGGCCTCCTGCTTGATCCTATTGGCTGCCTTGGGCCTCTTGCTTGATCCTATTGGCTGCCTTGGGCCTCCTGCTTGATCCTATTGGCTGCCTTGGGCCTCCTGCTTGATCCTATTGGCTGCCTCGGGCCTCCTGCTTCATCCTATTGGCTGCCTTGGGCCTCCTGCTTGATCCTATTGGCTGCCTCGGGCCTCCTGCTTGATCCTATTGGCTGCCTCGGGCCTCCTGCTTGATCCTATTGGCTGCCTCGGGCCTCCTGCTTGATCCTATTGGCTGCCTCGGGCCTCCTGCTTGATCCTATTGGCTGCCTCGGGCCTCCTGCTTGATCCTATTGGCTGCCTCGGGCCTCCTGCTTGATCCTATTGGCTGCCTCGGGCCTCCTGCTTGATCCTATTGGCTGCCTCGGGCCTCCTGCTTGATCCTATTGGCTGCCTCGGGCCTCCTGCTTGATCCTATTGGCTGCCTCGGGCCTCCTGCTTGATCCTATTGGCTGCCTCGGGCCTCCTGCTTGATCCTATTGGCTGCCTCGGGCCTCCTGCTTGATCCTATTGGCTGCCTCGGGCCTCCTGCTTGATCCTATTGGCTGCCTCGGGCCTCCTGCTTGATCCTATTGGCTGCCTCGGGCCTCCTGCTTGATCCTATTGGCTGCCTTGGGCCTCCTGCTTGATCCGATTGGCTGCCTCGGGCCTCCTGCTTGATCCTATTGGCTGCCTCGGGCCTCCTGCTTGATCCTATTGGCTGCCTCGGGCCTCCTGCTTGATCCTATTGGCTGCCTTGGGCCTCCTAGTGTATATTCTTGATCCTATTGGCTGCCTCGGGCCTCCTGCTTGATCCTATTGGCTGCCTCGGGCCTCCTGCTTTGTCCTATTGGCTGCCTCGGGCCTCCTGCTTGATCCTTTTGGCTGCCTTGGGCCTCCTGCTTGAGCCTTTTGGCTGCCTTGGGCCTCCTGCTTGATCCTATTGGCTGCCTCGGGCCTCCTGCTTGATCCTATTGGCTGCCTCGGGCCTCCTGCTTGATCCTATTGGCTGCCTCGGGCCTCCTGCTTGATCCGATTGGCTGCCTCGGGCCTCCTGCTTGATCCTATTGGCTGCCTCGGGCCTCCTGCTTGATCCTATTGGCTGCCTCGGGCCTCCTGCTTCATCCTATTGGCTGCCTTGGTCGAGTGTGTTATTGATGAGCGGTGCGTCTCCACGCCTCACACTTAAAGTTGAGAATATTTAAATTTTCAAGCGCGCCTGAAAAGCGCAAGAAAAACGCGCCGCGAGGCATTTAAAAGGCGCCGTACCGCGGGGAATCGATGGTTTTGCTAGCAACGCGTCTTTGAGAGGCGCGTCTGGTGTGATCGTGCCCTAAGTCGTGCGGTGGGGGTGTGTGTGGTGGCTGGGGCGTGGTTAGGCTCAGCTGCGGAAGGAATTGAGGGACTGACAGGAGAGCAATGACGACGTTTGAGCCATCGCTGCCCGTGTGTTTCTCATCAATTATCCAACAATATCTGTCCATGGCAAGTAGAGTCTGGGGGAAGTTCAGCTGATGCTAGTTACCTTCGAACCTCCTAACCCTCCGCCGGTGGAAGACTTGTGCCTCCGTGTCTTTAAGCCCCTCCCCCGTCACGGGGCGCCGCGTTCAGCCGGATAACCAACAGCTGCTGCCGGAGCCCTGCGGCGCCAGCCTCCCGTCCACACGGCGAGTCAGAGGACCACCACAGTACAGGGCCGCGACCTTCATGGAGCCTCGGCAGTCGTTCTGGTTTTAGTTTGATGAATCAACATTTCAGCCCGTCTTTACTTTACTTTACTAGAATACACTTATCTCCAGGTCCTAAAAAGTACCACCAATCACTGCACTCCCTTCACTCGCACCCCCACCCGTGGGTGCACTTCAGGAGGCCAGGTTCCCCCTTTGTCCCGGTTCTACTCTGGCCTTTTCACGGGGCACATCCCTATTGTGAAGTTACTTAGACATTCTGGATACATCCTCCAACACACACACACATACAGAAACACACACACACACACACACACTCCAGGAGACGATAACCTTTGTGCGATGGACTTTTACAGGCGGACGTACACGGCTGCAGCATGGTGGACGAGTGGAGGCCGCGGCGGGGCCTCAAATCAAGAAGAATTCCACAATGCGCTCTTCTTCTGTGGCCCCGTGAAAGGCCTCTCCGGCAGAATTGAGACTTCTAATGAAGCAGATTGAGTTATCGAGGTTATAAATACTCACGGTGGATAAGGGAGAGTTTGTTCACTGCTGTGTGTGTGTGTGTGTGTGTCATGATACTTTGTTATAGGTTTATGAGGGAAGAAACTCAAGCTGTTAGCTGCAGTGCTGGAGCGTCGTTGATCCGACAGGAGGCTCCGCAGTCTCTCCTGTAACGTCGACTCACACACAGTCGTCTCCACGTCGAGCACCAAATGCTCAGTGATGAGTTGATTCTTCCCCGTATTCTATTATTATGTATGTTGGGCCTTTCTGGTTCTGATTCATGACGGCGTGAAGTCTGTTGCCCCGATGTTAGACCGCTCCACCTCACCTCATGGTCGTTCATGGCTCACCATGTGACCTACAAGTGAGTACAGTAAGGATGACATTTACTGTACAAAAGGCTAAAAAAGGGATTAAAAGAAGATGTATTTCTAGTGTTGGAGTCCAATTATGGAACAACGTTAAAATGGATGTAAGAATGGTAGAATCGTTTTTGGTTTTCAAAAGGATTATTTATAATCTTTTTTTGAGGGTTATAAGTGGGACTGAAACGTGTGTATATGGAAGATGTATGGGTATATATATATATATATATCAGAAAATTTATATAAAAATAAAGAAATACTTAAAATAATATATATGTGTATATATACACATATATATTTTCTTTTCTTTATTATTTAATATTAATACAATAATGCATATATATATTAATCAGAAAATTATTATAAAATAAAGAAAAATAATTAAAAATAAATAAATAAATATATATATATGTGTATATAGACACATATATATACATATATATATATTTTTTCTTTATTATTTTATAATAATAAAATAAAATATGTTTACATTGTTTTTTATTTTCTTTATTATTTTTCTTTATTTTATATTAATTATCGGATTATAATAATCTAGAATAGGAATATATAAGCATTTTTTGCTTCTACCTATACCTTTTCAGTCTTTCTGTTTTATATATTATAGAGAATAATATTGTATTGTATTGCAATGATTGACTGAATAAAATAAACAACAACATCAACAATACAGTGTACATGGGGTTCAAGTGGCAACCAAGTGGAGAGCTGGTCAAACTCTCTGAATGCCGAGGAAAGGTATTGTTCATCTGGTCACATGACATCTGTTGTTCATCTGGTCACATGACACCTATTGTTCATCTGGTCACATGACATATATTGTTCATCTGGTCACATGACATCTATTGTTCATCTGGTCACATGACATCTAATGTTCTTCTGGTCACATGACATCTATTGTTCATCTGGTCACATGACACCTATTGTTCATCTGGTCACATGACACCTATTGTTCATCTGGTCACATGACATCTATTGTTCATCTGGTCACATGACATCTATTGTTCATCTGGTCACATGACATCTATTGTTCATCTGGTCACATGACATCTATTGTTCATCTGGTCACATGACATCTATTGTTCATCTGGTCACATGACATCTATTGTTCATCTGGTCACATGACATCTATTGTTCATCTGGTCACATGACATCTATTGTTCATCTGGTCACATGACATCTATTGTTCATCTGGTCACATGACATCTATTGTTCATCTGGTCACATGACATCTATTGTTCATCTGGTCACATGACATCTATTGTTCATCTGGTCACATGACATCTATTGTTCATCTGGTCACATGACATCTATTGTTCATCTGGTCACATGACATCTATTGTTCATCTGGTCACATGACATCTATTGTTCATCTGGTCACATGACATCTATTGTTCATCTGGTCACATGACACCTATTGTTCATCTAGTCACATGACATCTATTGTTCATCTGGTCACATGACACCTATTGTTCATCTAGTCACATGGCATCTAGTGTTCATCTGGTCACATGACATCTATTGTTCATCTGGTCACATGACATCTATTGTTCATCTGGTCACATGACACCCATTGTTCATCTGGTCACATGACATCTATTGTTCATCTGGTCACATGACATCTATTGTTCATCTGGTCACATGACACCTATTGTTCATCTAGTCACATGACATCTATTGTTCATCTGGTCACATGACATCTATTGTTCATCTGGTCACATGACACCTATTGTTCATCTAGTCACATGGCATCTAGTGTTCATCTGGTCACATGACATCTATTGTTCATCTGGTCACATGACATCTATTGTTCATCTGGTCACATGACACCCATTGTTCATCTAGCTTTCTTTGTGTGCATGTCGTCTGAACACACCTCCACACTGAAATTATTCCAAACAAAGCATAAACATCAGTGATAAAGTGAAATGCACATTATTCATGAGAGAACTGTAGCACTTAAACATCTGAGCGCAGCGCTCCTTTATTGTTCTTCCATTCTGCGCAGCAATGATTAGAAGACCGAGGCAAATAAATTGGGATTTACAGGTTTGGCAATCCCATCTCAAACTCACAATACACGTGTAATGTGGCTAAATCTGCAACCATAAAGAAAGAAAGAACTTAATGGGGACTAGTGAAAAGGAATCACGGTTTTATTTCACGCCGTTAATGTTCCTATTTTTAAGTAAATGGAATTGGCCTCAATTGAGCTCTCTGGTAAATGGCAGCATATGTGTCGAGGTGTTAATCCAATTAGAGCAGCACACAGTGAGAGTGTTGCGTTGGCAGCTGCTTCAGGACTCAACACTAAGAAGTGATTTCATATCATTGTTGATCTGGTTTCAATAATCTGATGCTCTCCCCTCCGCTTCCTCCGTCAGTGTTGATCTCACAGGATTTTTAAAGGTGTAGATTAGAACCATGATTGGGAGCATTTCTATTTCCTGTGTGTTAGAGGGCGAGCGGGTCATCCTCTAACTCACAGGTGTCAAACACAAGGCCCGCGGGCCGAATGCGGCCCGTCACCTCATTTGATGTGGCCCCTGACGACTTAAAAGACATGTGAAGAAAAATATCCTGTGCTTTTATTTTGAAGGTTTCAAATGAAACGGCTGTATTTTATAATATTAGGGACGTTTTCTTATGTACACTATTTCTACACTCAAATAAACAATACATGAATGCAAAGAGAGTTATTTCACAATATGTTCAGGAGGAGTTTACACAGTGTTACAGCTAATACCGGCCCTTTAAGAGGCGGCCATGATGCTGATGTGGCCCACGGTGAAAATGAGTCTGACACCCCCGCTCTAACTGGAAGACCGGCGGTTCGATCCCCGGCTCGCCCCGTGACGACGCCCACATTGCTCCTGACCCGGAGTTTCTGTGTCTTATTTTGAAGTCCCTGTCTCTCGTGTCCTCTGCACTTCCTGTCCCTGTGGTTGTCTGCCCCGTTCCTGATTGGTTCCTCCTGTGTGATTGCTAGCCCCGCCCTCATTGTGTCCACCTGTGTCTCGTTCCCCATTGTCCAATCACCTTCCTGTGTATTTAAACCCTGTTCTCTTATTCCCCAGTGTGTGTGTGTGTGTGTGTGTGTGTGTGTGTGTGTGTGTGTGTGTGTGTGTGTGTGTGTGTGTGTGTGTGTGTGTGTGTGTGTGTGTGTGTGTGTGTGTGTGTGTGTGTGTGTGTGTGTGTGTGTGTGTGTGTGTGTGTGTGTGTGTGTGTGTGTGTGTGTGTGTGTGTGTGTGTGTGTGTGTGTGTGTGTGTGTGTGTGTGTGTGTGTGTGTACTTTCTGTGGAAAAGTTGTTGGCATTTGGGTTCTCTCTCTCTCATCCTGACAGTGAGTGTGAATAGCGCTCTGAGGAGAAGAGTAGACCTTCATCCTCTATATCTTTACATATAATAGTTGTTTGCTGCTATATACAAGCTTTATATCCAGCATGTAGCAAAGAGGGTGTTGCAGCTATTTATTTTGACATTTGTATTTAGTTTTATTGTAAAGTAATATTGATTCATTGCTTATTACCTTCGCATTGAAAATGCGGAAGGTTATGTTTTGATTGCTGTGTATTAATTTATTTGTATGCATAACTCAAAAAGTATTAAACCGAATCGCATGAAATTTGGTGGGATGCTTGGTTATTATCCGGGGAACATTTGCTTAGATTTTGGGATCGATCGGTCATGAAAAGGTCAACATCTTCTTTTTACAATAGCACTTGTCAATTTCTATCCAATTGGCATGCAACTAATGCCAAAATGTTCATAATTCAATGCCCAATCTTGTGATATGCGAAGCTATGCGCTCTACCGAGTGCCCGTTCTAGTTTAGGTTGTATTTTGATACGTTAGAAGAGCTTTTTTCTTATGATATTTTTAGTTTAGTTTAATACATTGTGATTTTTGTTTATATTTAGTTGTAGGATTGGTTCTCTGATTGCGTAACACTGGGCACTGTGGTTATATGTAGGTGTGTTTAGCTTCAGGACCAGCATGCACCTGGGTGGCCGATGGTTTTTTACCAGCACACGGAAGGCAGTGTCAGCATTTAGTTTGTTCTTTTTGTTTGTTTAGTAAATAAATTATAAGAATCATGACATACGGAGATGGACGTTACTTTCGTCAGTGGAAATTAGATTTATAGTTTTATTAGATTTATTTGGACAAATGGCCACGACAGAGGGCCTCACGAAATGATCACGTGACCGAGAGAAGTTCCCTCTGCTATGAAACAGTAAATCCTTTGAGACAACATGTTTGAAACCTTGATTTCACACCTGTTCAAATAAAAAAGAAAATCAAGGTTTCCGAGGAACTGGAGAAACAGAACGTTTTTGTTCCACTGGGCTCAACGACTCCCTTTTGGCTCCGGCTCCTTTTCCTCTCTTTTGTTTCCCCCGCTGCAGATAGTGCCCACTCATTCTCAGCTGATTGCCATGGCGATGCCCATGAAACGGCAGTGACGTCATCATCCTGAGCGCGACACCAGACCCTCTGGTCAGCAACCTGCGCACACAGTTGTCCTGCGTAGTTCTGTGAGCGGCCATTAAAAACAGAACATCTGAAGCGTGGCTGTTTGAGAACGACGGGTCCGTGCAGGACGTCTCTCGTCGCGCTCGTAGCAATTATCTCCATCCAATCGGTGGTCGGCAGCGTTTTAATGACACCTTCTAGTATCGGCTCGGCTTGCCTGTAACCGTGGGAAAACATAAGGTGTATAGGGTATACCGCAACTTTTGCGAGTGGAAATGGAGTCGACCCGACCCGTAGCATGCAGTGTGAATCAGTGGTTCTCAAATGGGGGTACGTGAGATTTGTTTAAAATATATATATTTAAAATATATCCCCACATAACCTTCCCCCACCTCTCAAAATGTGCAATATCCCCTGATAACTGCCCCCTTCCCCTCTTTGTTCTCACAAGCTAGGAGCAGCACTCAGCACTAGCCTATTTATCTATTTATTAACCTCTGCCCTCCTTTTTTATCTTGAGAACCTGATTAAAAAAAACTGTACTTAAAACTGAATATTCTACCACCTTATGTACAGTGGGTTCTACCGAGTGCCCGTCCTAGTTCTAATATGTTTTACACAGTGAAAAACAGCCTGGGGTCAAATTGACCCCAAAGAACACCGATGCGTACGAGTTGTTTTCAAGACATTGAAAACATATCATGTGAATTTTAAGTTTTCCCAGTTGTCCCAAATACATTAGGAAAAGTCATGAAGCAAAAAAAATTATGTCAATCATATTTTGAGAGACGTTAAACATTGAATGGGGTCAAATTGACCCCGAAGGTAATAGGAGGGTTAACTCCTTCTCATCTCCAGCCGACTGCAACACCCCTTCTGGATCTGCCTTCAAATACATTGCATCGACTTATTAACTTGGTTTTAAGAGCTCCTCGTCTGCTTCTCTTTCCTCTCCAACCCAGACTTCAACTCCTTCCCAGTAACCAGAGCAAACCCAGAGGAATGTTAATGTCCCCGGTGTGTACCCTCCCTCGCGGCGTCTCCGAAAAGCCTCGGCCTGCGGTCGTACAGAAGAGCCGCCAGGAAGAGGGAGCAATGTGTGTAAAAAAGAAAGAAAAGGGGAGCCTCTGAGAAGGAGGTGTAATTGCACGTTTGCCCAGCGGCGGCAGAGCTACATGCTCCTTTGGTGGTGGGAGGGTCCTGAATGTGTGTGTGTGTGTGTCGGTGGCTGTGTCTATGTAGGTCGTGGCTGCGTGTGTGTGTGTGGCCGGTCGGCTTGTTTCATCTCAAACCAGCGGAAATGCACAATGACCCTCTAACATGCGTGCACTTATCAAATTGTAAACCCTGGCGAGGGAGTGTTGTTTATCCTCGGCAGTGTGGGAACACGGCGCATGAACGGTTTCTGTATATTTACGTGGGCTTTAAATGCTAAACAGCTCAACACTCCGTCCCACGTCTCGCAGCTCGGCACATTGTCACCGGCTGCGAGGCGCTGAACCGCAAACACACACCGGGGTCGCTTTCTCTTTCTGCTTTTGCACCAGATGATTTTTCAGGATGAGTGGATATCATACAGAAGACGACTTAACTTCAAGGCTTTCGGAATTACACTCAAAGATCCATTTTTTTCCCCGGGGACGCCTTTCCCTTGAGGAGGGGATTTGTTCCCGATGTGACGGCGTCAGAGTAATGAGTCGCTCCCACAGAAAGCCACTGTGTTGCATAATTGACTGTAAACACTCAGGGAATGTTAATTAAGCCTCTCGCACACAACCAAACGGATTCAGTGGGTTATTTTGTGTTCTGGGGAACAGGGAAACCTCAGCTCAGCACGTAAAAAAGCTGTTGCTTCAAGTGAAATGGGCTGAGAGTAATCCGGGTCTTTATGCTTCCATCGGTGTGGCCCGTCGAGCATTCACACGGGGAACTAGAATGGGCACTCGGTAGAGCGCATACCTTCGCATATCACTAGATTGGGCATTGCATTATGAACATTTTGGCATTAGTTGCATGCCAATTGGATAAAAATTGACCGTGCTATGGTAAAAAGAAGATTTCGACCTTTTCATGACCTTGACCTTTGACCTTTGACCCGATTGATCCTAAAATCTAATCAAATGGTCCCCGGATAATAACCAATCATCCCACCGAATTTCATGCGATTCGGTTTAATACTTTTTGTGTTATGCGAATAACACGCATACAAATAAATAAATAAATACATAAATAAATAAATCCACGGCGATCAAAACATAACCTTCCGCATTTTCAATGCGAAGGTAATAATGGCTGCAGCCTTTGAGCAAGGAGTCAAACGTTTAGCGAGGGAATGGAGATCAACGTCAGGATTAAAGACACGACATGGCGCTCCAGCGTTTACCCCGACCCGCAATATCCAACCAATGAAAGAACCAAATACGCCAAACTAGATGTGAAGCATAATTTAGAGACACGCGTTGAAGATGCTTCAGCTTCAGTGAAACACTTAATCCAGGATCCATCCGTCCTCTACGTCTTAATCCTGGAATCTTCATCAATGTACTGCGGCATGAACGTAAGGGGAAGGGAGTGGAAGGAGCCGCTCGTTGTCCACGTACGTCGGAATGAAGGTTAACGTCACATCGGCTCTAATCCAAAGATCAGGAAATTTCACCTTGTGATATGAACTTCTGGCAAAATGGCTGCACAGGCATCCTGACCGGCAGTGACATCATCAGGCTGTTTGAAAAGGGGCCAGACAAATGTAGTTTGTAACTGGTTTGACTCAAAATACCACATCCGTGCCATTATGACCACGGAAAGATAGGGAACGTATCTATGAGCTCAAGCTACGAGGTTTCTGTTCCCACATTGGCTGAATGTACCATCTTTCATGTCCAGGAGGCGGCACTACACTTACTTAGTGGGAGTTTACCGAGAGTTTAGTTTGTTTTGATCATAAAGACCCACGTTCTAATAAATGAGATTACTCTTCAAAAGTGTAGCTGAATTCACATGAGCCATCCAACTGCAGCATGTTGCAGAGATCAAGTGACCAACGCCGCCGTGGCCGGCTGGGTTCCTCATCGGGTCCTGCTTGGTTCCTGCATGTTTCCTGTTGGTTTCCTGCATGTTTCCTGCTTGTTTCCTGCATGTTTCCTACGGATTTCCTACTTGTTTCCTGCTTGTTTTCTTCATGTTTCCTGCTGGTTTCCTGCATGTTTCCTGTTGGTTTCCTGCATGTTTCCTGCTTGTTTCCTGCTTGTTTCCTACTTGTTTCCTGCTTGTTTTCTTCATGTTTCCTGCATGTTTCCTGTTGGTTTCCTGCTGGTTTCCTGCATGTTTCCTGCATGTTTCCGATATATTTCCTGCATGTTTCCTGTTGGTTTCCTATATGTTTCCTGCATGTTTCCTGTTGGTTTCCTGCATGTTTCCTGCTGGTTACCTATATATTTCCTGTATGTTTTCTGCTGGTTTCCTGCATGTTTCCTATATATTTCCTGCATGTTTCCTGCTGGTTTCCTGTATGTTTCCTGTTGGTGTCCTATATATTTCCTGCATGTTTCCTGCTGGTTTCCTATATATTGCCTGCATGTTTCCTGCTGGTTTCCTGTATGTTTCCTGCTGGTTTCCTGCATGTTTCCTGCTGGTTTCCTATATATTTCCTGCATGTTTCCTGCTGGTTTCCTGTATGTTTCCTGTTGGTGTCCTATATATTTCCTGCATGTTTCCTGCTGGTTTCCTATATATTGCCTGCATGTTTCCTGCTGGTTTCCTGCATGTTTCCTATTGGTTTCCTGCTTGTTTACTGCTGGTTTCCTGCATGTTTCCTGCTGGTTTCCTATATATTTCCTGCATGTTTCTTGCATGTTTCCTGTTGGTTTCTTGCATGTTTCCTGCATGTTTCCTGCATGTTTCCTGCTGGTTTCCTGCATATTTCCTGTTGGTTTCTTGCATGCTTCCTGCATGTTTCCTGCATGTTTCCTACGGGTTTCCTGCATGTTTCCTGCTTGTTTCCTGTTGGTTTTCTGCTCAGTTCATCATCGGTTCCGGCTCATTCAGAAGAGACTCCAGGTTGTCTTGGAGAAGCTTACACTCTGCTCCTAACTAACACCCTCGCTCACACTCTGTACATGTATGTGCATATTTGTGTTTGTGTGTTTGTGTGTGCATGTTTGTGTATGTGTTTGTGTGTGTGTTTGTGTGTGTGTGTGTTTGTGTGTACATGTGTCTGGAACCAGCAGAGGGCCTTCTTTTATCATCTTTAACGTAGGCAGTCACTAAGTACACATGGCAAGGACATCCATAATCTGTGCACACTGACACACCACACAGAGAAACACTACCAATGTCAAGTAGTCCTGCTCTGTTGGAGCCAACAACAACAACAACAACAACAACAACATAATTATTAAGCAGTTCCCTCGTTACGCCTGCAGGAGAACTGGCCCCATTACACTTCTGATGAGGTGCGATTGCAGAAGGCGCTAGTAACTAAAAGCTGCCCTTCTATCAGCCAACCTATTGGCTGTTGCTTTATTCAATTTGAATAATTTCATATTTCTTTCCGATTATTTCATGGGCAAAATAGCCATGCCTAAAGAGCTAAAGAGAGGAGTCTTTGTATTGCTAATGGTAGTCAGCTTTTTGCTCGCACAATCATTACATGCCAAAAGTTGAATGAGCATTGTTATGAAAGCCCTCATGTGGAATGCTGTCCTGACTAGGGATGAGAATTGATAAGATTTTAACGATTCCGATACCTTATCGATTCCTGCTTATCGATTCGATTCCTTATCGATTCTCTTATCGATTCTTTTGGGCAAGGGGTGAAAAAAAGAGCACAAACGGGTTTATTCACATTAATT
>NC_079399.1:21138154-21183154 GCF_029220125.1 Pseudoliparis swirei | reverse complement strand
CAAACATGACGTCACCGCCTCGCGCTGCAGCTCAGCTCTCGAGGACTGTTCTGGTGATTTGTTTACCTTCGCATTGAAAATGCGGAAGGTTATGTTTTGATCGCCGTGTATTTATTTATTTGTATGCGTGTTACTCGCATAACTCAAAAAGTATTAAACCGAATCGCATGAAATTTGTTGGGATGATTGGTTATTATCCGGGGACCAGTTGATTAGATTCTGGGATCGATCGGGTCAAAGGTCAAGGTCATGAAAAGGTCAACATCTTCTTTTTACCATAGAAATGACTCATCATTGATGATCAATTAAATTGTTGGCAGTTTGGTCCATCCAATAAAATAATTAAACAAAACAACAAATTTAGCACATCAGTGCAATAAATGTAATTAAGTTAGTCCAACTCATTTGTATCCAAAATAACAAACACAAACTGACTGAATGAATTGGACCCACGGACCTCTGGCTGCCATCTACTGAAGCTAAGGCATCACACCACCAATTCACACCAGCAAGTGTCTTCTGCATCATGTAAACAATTTATTTTCATGATTGCAAAGTACAAGAAGCGGTAATAATGACACACATTTATTTTGAGTTTGATGCACACCATCTAACCTAACCAAAATAATAAAAATGAGAATTACATTCATACATTTGTGTTACAATATAAAATATAATATTTTTGTAATTGATTTATTTAAATTTATCAAACAATATTTAAATGTCGAAGAAGGGCTTGAATCGTTTTTGTGAGTGTAACCTAAAAACTAATGAATGATGAAAGTATTCATATTTTGTGTTACACCCATTCAATATAAATATCTTGAATCGTTTTTTTGAGTGCAATTGTATCCAATTGGCATGCAACTAATGCCAAAATGTTCATAATTCAATGACCAATCTTGTGATATGCGAAGGTATGCGCTCTACCGAGTGCCCATTCTAGTTATTATGTGTTTTTATTAAGTTTAAGATCATCAGACCTGAAGGTTTTGATGCCAAAAGAGGTTTCACCCAAAGCCCCCCCCCCCCTCTCGCGGTGGTTGGGTGAAAACGTGCATCTGATGTGTGCTACTGTTAGCATGACCAGCTAACGGGGGACGGGAATCTTTTTTTCTTTTCTTTCGATCCCGGTGCGAAACCAATACTTTTAAAACAATCCCGGTGCTTAATCGATACTTTTAAACGATCCCTGAACCATTACTTTTTTTGAAACACAAAACAACGATTGCCGACATTAAAGAGAGGCTTTTATTTTATTGCCAAGGCATATTTTTTTCCTCAACCTGAACAATATATTAACTGTTTAAAAGAATAATATAAATCATACTAAATCTGTGGCCTCTGGTTGAACCGTGCCCCGTGTTGCCGCCGCTAGCTTAAACGTATCACGCTGGCAGCACCACGCCCCCCGCGGTGCGGAGTCGATTTACAACGACAATCAAACGCGTTCCTCTTTTAAAAACCCGAAGGGGAGGACCTCTGAGACGTGTCCGTGTTTTCCTTTTCTAAATCCCCCCCGCCAGCGTGTCCTCGTGCACAGGCTCCTGAGATATCTGACTGAATGTTACGCCTCATTTTTCCGCTCGTCTTCCTCCTGAAAGTCCAGCATCGCGTGTCGATTCCCGCTCGTTACACGCGCACGTCTTTTCAAAATAAAGCTCCGTCTTCACGGCGTCCGACCCAGATGGTTAAAATAGCCGCATCACTCGACGTATCGTCAACATTACAGACATCTCATTGCCCCCCGAGGCCTTTTTAATAAGGACTACAAAGCGAGCCGTTACCCTGGCAACCCTGCCGTACACGGGCGGGAGGTTTGTGCACAGCTAGAAAGAGAGAGAGAGAGAACGTGGGCGAGCGAGGAGCAGATGTGTGCAGGTGGGCACACACACAAACCTGTTCACCATTCATGAACAGCTGTTTGTCTGTGTGAAGGCTACCTTTACTGACACACACACACACGCACACGCACACACACACACACACACACACACACACAATGTGGCGGAGCCGTGAGAAAATACCCGGTGCTCACGAGTGTGAGTCATCCTCTCCACCAGATGGAGGGAGAGAAAGAGGCGGAGCTGGAGAGGAGCAGCAGCCTGACGGCATCACGATCACACCTGAGGTGTGACAGGAGCCATCGGCACCAAATATATAACGCCATCCACACTAGTGGATAGATATATATATATATATATATATATAGAACCATCGACACTAGCGGCTAGATATATATATATATAGAACCATCGACACTAGCGGCTAGATGCACTGAGCACCTATCTCCTCTTTTTTTCTCTCCTTAGGGATGAATTTTCATCTCGCAATCACACGTTACTAACTCTGCTTTCTCCCCGGAGTCCTTTTGACTTCACGTCTCATGGGGTCATCGGACCCTATGAGACGGCATAGATCATATCTGCTGATGGATCATCGAGGTCGGGGTCGTGAAATTCCTGCTACCGACTACGCCACTGTCCTGTTGAGACTCCGCCCACTGTTGAGACTCCGCCCACTCCTCCTCCCCACCGCCATCTGCCTGATGGATCGTGGACGTCTCCATCGTGGAATAAGCCTACTATGAACTATTCATCCACTCTGTCACATTCATTGAATGTATTTAAACTCTAATCTGTCCTTCTGGTCACATGACATCTATTGCATCTGTCCATCCTGGAGAGGGATCCTCCTCTGTTGCTCTCCTGAAGGTTTCTTCCCTTTTTTCCCCCTGAAGGGTTATTTGGGAGTTTTTCCTGATCCGATGTGAGGTCAAAGGTCAGGGATGTCTATGTGTACAGATTGTAAAGCACTCCGAGACAAATTTGTAATTTGTGAAATTGGGCTATACAAATAAACTGAATTGAATTGAATAGATATATATATATAGATATATAAAACCATCAACACTAGTGGCTATATATATATATTTATATATATATATGTATATAAAACCATCGACACTTGTGGCTATATATATATATATGTATATAAAACCATCAACACAAGTGGCTATATATATATTCATATATATATATATAAATGTATATAAAACCATCGACACTAGTGGCTCTATATATAAAAAAATATATATATATACAGTATGTGTATATACAGGACTGTCTCAGAAAATTAGAATATTGTGATGAAGTTCTTTATTTTCTGTAATGCAATTCAAAAAACAAAAATGTCATGCATTCTGGATTCATTACAAATCAACTGAAATATTGCAAGCCTTTTATTCTTTTAATATTGCTGATTATGGCTTACAGCTTAAGAAAACTCAAATATCCTATCTCTAAATATTAGAATATCATGAAAAAGTATACTAGTAGGGTATTAAACAAATCACTTGAATTGTCTAATTAACTCGAAACACCTGCAAGGGTTTCCTGAGCCTTGACAAACACTCAGCTGTTATAAATCTTTTTTTTTACTTGGTCTGAGGAAATATTAAAATTTTATGACATAGGATTTTAGAGTTTTCTTAAGCTCTAAGCCATAATCAGCAATATTAAAAGAATAAAAGGCTTGCAATATTTCAGTTGATTTGTAATGAATCCAGAATGCATGACATTTTTGTTTTTTTAATTGCATTACAGAAAATAAAGAACTTTATCACAATATTCTAATTTTCTGAGACAGTCCTGTATATATATATAAAGCCATCGACACTAGTGGCTATATATACATATATATATATATGTATATACATATATATATATAGATATATATAAATAAATATATATAGAAGAAGAAAATATATATATATATATAACAGCACATATCCCACATCGTTAGAGAGAGATAGAGAGAGAGAGAGAGGACACACATTGGTGCACCAGATGTCCTGTCATGCCACAACCTGATGGACAGTAAGTGAAACACAAACAAACACACAAACACACACACACACACACACACACAACTGGACTTTCTTTCAATATAGTTATTTCTGTTTTATTATTTTTTACTATTATGCAGATTATGATGTGTGTGTGTGATATCTGATGAGGTGGTCCTGTCTGGTCGCTCTCTGCTCCCACTTTCATTCACCGCTCCTCCTCCTCCTCCTCCTCCTCCTCCTCCTCCTCCTCGGGTCATTGTGAGGAGGAGTCACAGTCCGGTGTGAGTGTAGGAGAGGGGGTCATTTAACATGAGTGTGTGTGTGAACAGACGGACGCCTCCTGGGTCCTCGCCGTCGCTGCTGTAGCCGTCACTCAGCTCTAGCCTGTGTGTGTTTGTGTGTGTGTGTGTGTGTGTGTGTTTGTGTGTGTGTGTGTGTGTGTGTGTGGCGGTTACTGAAGGTCGCGGACTAGCTCAATAACTTTGGATTTAATTAGGACGCACTTCTCATTCATACGTACATCACGGCGCCGACACTCATGAACAGGGACGAGGGACAGGAAGTGACAAGCAACAGGAAGTGATGGGGGAAAGGAAGGTTACAAGGAAAAGAAAGTGACGAGGGACAGAAAGTGATGAGGGCCAGGAAATGACGAGGGACAGGAAGTGATGAGGGCCAGGAAATGACGAGGGACAGGAAGTGATGAGGGACAGGAAGCGACCAGGGAAACTGTTCCTGGCAACACACCAGATGGCAAGACTTCATTTGTTGACTAACCGAATGAATCAAGTCTCCGAGTCCGTCACGATCATTTCTTTATGGATTCATCGTACGACGTTTAAACACGACCTCTGTCATTTATCAACTCTTGTCCCGTATATTTGGTGTTTTTTCACCCTGAACCCTGTTCCCTGTGTTTGGGTCCAAGTGACTAATGGGAGCAATTTCCTGCGAGCTGGTCCTCGTGACGAGCCGATGGCGGCCGCTCAGCGGCGCCGGTTCGTACCTTCGTGGAAGTGCTTGTTTATTTTTCGCCGACGGCCTCGGATTGTTATGAGAAGTGACATTACAGCTGAAGATGAATGTCGTCTTTGTTTTACGCTTGGACAAACCGTGCGGTCACATAGACACAAACACATGGCACCAGGGTCCAGCATCTGAAGCCGATTGGACGGAGCGCCCCCACCAGGACACGGAGTGTAACTACAGGCTCACACACGCATGTGGACCACTGGATCTACAGGACTTTATGTCCATGACCAAAATGTTTGTTAAATCTCGGTGTATAAATGAACAAGTGAGACAAAGTATTATTTCAACTAACTATGATACTTTCAAAGCATACAGTATATAACCTTAAATTACCCTGTAGTGGCCAGTTGTCCAAATAACTCAAATAAAACTAAAAACTCTCAATCTAATCGCCACTGACGCACCGTGGGGGTTTTGAGTTGACGCAGCCAAAAGAAAGTAATGTCCATTTCCGTATGTCATTATTCTGATAATTTATTTACTACAAACAAAATGCTGACACTGCCTTCCGTGTACTAGTAAAAAAAAACATCGGCCACCCAGGTGCATGCTGGTCCTGAAGCTAAACACACCTACATGTAAACACAGTGCCCAGTGTTACGCAATCAGAGAACCAATCCTACAACTAAATATATTTTAACAACAATCACAATGAACTAAACTAAACTAAAATTATCATATGAAAAACTCTTCTAACATATCAAAATATAACCTAAATAAGCAATGATTCATCAATCTTACTTTACAATAAAACTAAATACAAATGTCAAAATAAAAAGCTCCAACGGACACAAATGAATGAGAGACAATAGTTTGATAAAAAGAATAAACATTTCTGTCATTTCAGGTAAGGTGCGAGGATGCCGGCTTCTATTTTGATTGTCATTCTTTTAAAAAACATGTATTAATTATTTAAAACTCAGCGTAGATATAACACATTCCCGTGACTTTTCCAAAACTTTTTGGGATTAATTTTTTTCCTGGCCTGGAAATAACCATTTAAAAACTCCAGGACTTTTCCAGGTTTTCCATGAGCGTAGGAACCCTGCATGGGAACGTCGGGCTGAAGCTTGTGAGACGGCGACAGTGGCGTTTAACTCTGAATCGCTCGGCGGCAGCACCTCTCTGCTCCTCCCTAATCACTTCCTCGCCACCTAATGCGGCTCATTACGTGTAAAACTTTATAGCCCCGCAATTACCTGGACCATCGACTGCCCCCCCGATACACACAGTCCTCCTGGATTCAATTAGTCCTGGAGCAACTCACTCAGAAGCCATTAGCTGATCCCAAAGGAAGGATCCACAGGTGGCTTCCCTCTCTCTTATTGCCTTTAATGACTCTGCCCTTTTCAGCGCCATGGCAACCAGCATCTTTGTGATCAACTCCTCACCCAGAGAGCAGGTTTGTGGACCCCCCCCCCACACACACACTCAATGGAAGATGTCACACAGACTCAAACAGGGTCACGGACAATCCAAAGAAAAGATGCGAGACCCGTCGGGCGACTTTTACTGCCGACTTCTTCTAGGAGGAGGAGGAGGAGGAGGAGGAGGAGGCGGGGATCGAGTCAGAGTCAAGTGGGAAAAGCCATTACCGTGACGAAGCGGCAACATATCTCCAACTTTGGTTATTTCCGCCCGAGTTGCTGGTTGTTGGAGCAAAGGGCGAGGCGAGCGATGACGAACCTCATGTTTTGTTCCCGTCCGGTTTAAATAAAGTTTGTGTTTTCCATGACTGCGGTCTGGTGGCTTTGAGGGGAGCAGAGTAACTGTGTGTGTGTGTTGTGTGTTAATACACAAAACACAATACATATTGTTCCTGCAGATTAGATTTGTTTGTATATTTACTTCGGGCCGTAAAAGTGGAGAAAAGGAGCGCGCCCACCCGGAGTCATCGGCGCGGGAGCCAATGAATACTCAGAACCGCTGAGTCATTTGTCCCTGGAACTAAATGGGGAGTGAAACGTCTCCCAAGAAGACAAGAGACAGATGTTAGTCCAGAGGGACAGAGGCTCCAGCACCGGGACACACAAACAAACAAACAAACAAAACAACAAACACATGGGAAACATACGGCTCATACGTCTTCAAGCATCCTCTCCTAAAACTGTAACCCCAACAGACTCCGGGCACCACAACATACACACACACACACACATGAACATACACACACACACACATGAACATACACACACACATACACACACACACACGAACATACACAGACACATACACACACATACACACACACACAAACAAACAAACAAACAAAACAACAAACACATGGGAAACATACGGCTCATACGTCTTCAAGCATCCTCTCCTAATACTGTAACCCCAACAAACTCCGGGCACCACAACATACACACACACACACGAACATACACACACACACACACACACGAACATACACACACACACACACATGAACATACACACACACATACACAGACACATACACATACAAATGAACATACACACACAAGCACACACATACACATACATATGCACATACACAGACACATACTCAGACACACATTAACATACACACAGACACACAAGCACAAACAAACATACACACACACATACTCATATACACATTTACACACACACACACACAAACACACACACACATGAACATACACACACACAAACATACACACACACACACATGAACATACACACACATACACACAAATGAACATACACACACAAGCACACATGAACATACACACACAAACATACACAGACACATACACACACACATACAAATGAACATACACACACAAGCACACACATACACATACATATGCACATACACAGACACATACTCAGACACACATTAACATACACACAGACACACAAGCACACACAAACATACACACACACATACTCATATACACATTTACATACACACACACAAGCACACACACACACAAACACACACACACACACACACACATGAACATACACACACATACACACAAATGAACATACACACACAAGCACACACAAACATACACACACACACATGAACATACACACACACAAACATACACACACACACACATGAACATACACACACGAACATACATATACATATATATATATTTATATATATACACACACACATTAATATAAACACATATATAGACACACACACACATGAATATACACACACGAATATACATATACATACACACATACAAATGAACATACACACACATACACATACATATGCACATACACAGACACATGCTCAGACACACATTAACATACACACAGACACACAAGCACACACAAACATACACACACACATGAACATACACACACAAACATACACACACACACAAACATACACACACATGTACATACACACACACACGGACATACACACACATACACACACACACACATACAAATGAACATACACACACAAGCACACACATACATATGCACATACACAGACACATACTCACACACATTAACATACACACAGACACACAAGCACACACATACACACACACATACTCATATACACATACACAAGCACACACACACAAACAAACACACACAAGCAAACACACACATTAGCATACACACACACACATAAACACACACTGTCAAGTCCAGCTCCTGTTCACCGTTTCCAAAGGACGTGAAGACAACTCAAATTACTAACTTAATCTTTCTTTTATTTTTATTTTGTTCGTTGATTGCTCTGCCAGTGAATTAGGTTGTAACCTTTAAGACAGAACATAAATTAAATTTTAAATTAAACATTTTAATGAAACATTTTATACTTTTCATTTTCCAAACTCAAAATGAAATATTCTTTTAACACAAAATCAGCATTTTTAAACACCATGAAATTAAACAAATCATTTTGCCATTGCCGTCTTTGGGTTGAACCGTGGAGTGACCTGAAGCATCCTCTCTCTGCTGCTTGTCTTTGCAAAATGCATCAGAGCATCCCCACAGGTGCTCCTAATAAGCAACACTGATGGCTGCTGCTGCTCCTGCTGCTGCTGCACTCTGGGAAATGTAGTCTCACACAACTAGGCCCTCAGATTCAGCTCAACACACACATACATATACGCATACACAGACACACATATCCATACACACACACACAAGCACACACATACTCATACACACATATACACACACATAAACACACACATACGTATACACGTACACACACACTCATACACACATATACATAAACACATAAACACACAAAAGCTCACACACACACACACAGACACAGACACATACACACACACACACAAATACAAACACACACACACAGGGAGTAGTGTGCCGCGGGGTGTTGGGGCTCCAGAGGGGAGCCTGGCATATTTTTACGAGACTCCGAAGGCGTCCGACCCGCTCGGGGGGGACAGGGGCCACATTGAGCCGCCAGCCGGTCCGGACCGGACCCAGCCAACCAACAAGCGACGCCTTCAGGTAAACAACCGGACCGGCTTGTTTTAACGACAACAGATGGCCTTCCGACGGCCTCTAAATACCTGAGAAACGTACGTTTGAGTTGCCACATGGTGAGTGGGAGGTCTGTCCCTCGTGTCCGGAGGCGGTGGGCAGGAGTCGTGCCAAGCAGGCCGTTCTGGAGGAAGTCCCACGTTTCACAGGTGTGGAGAATGAAATGAAAGATGGTTGCATTCAGGGCCCGTATGGATTTCTCAGGATTGGAGTGAATGTGTAATCGTGTTGTGTTTTTCGAGAGCAGCTCACGGTGTCTTCTTAAAAACTGTTACGGGTTAGGGTTAGGGTTAGCCACACACACGAACATACACACACACACACACACAAATGAACATACACACACATACATGAACATACACACACACACGAACATACACACACACACACACGCATATACACAGACACATACTCATACACACACATACAAATGAAGATACACACACAAGCACACACATACACATACACATACAGAGACACATACTCATACACACATTGACATACACACAAGCACACACACAAACATACCCATATACACATATACATACACACACACAAACAAACACACACATTAACATACACACACATATAAACAAAAATGAAAGATGGTGCATTCAGGGCCCTGGCATTGCGTATGGATTTCTCAGGATTGGAGTGAATGTGTAATCGTGTTGTGTTTTTCGAGAGCAGCGCACGGTTCCGACGCTCACGGTTTATTTTTTTCGGCATGTTTTGTGTTTACGATGTTCCATGTCCTCAAGCTTTGTTTTCTTTTATTTGCGTCTTCTTAAAAACTGTTACGTAGCGACACAAACAGAGCTCCCTTTCTCCCTCGGTTTGAACAAAGAAATGAACATCTTGAGCGCTAATGACTCAAATGTAGTCCGTGCTGCTCGTGTTTCCATGTAAACAATTCAAACACAATACACCATTACATAATACTATTGTGTTTGTTGAGCTGCTTTTGATATGGATGCTACCACTTCACACTCCAAGGCATGACACACACACACACACACACACAAATCCCTGTACTTCTATCGTTGTGAGGACCCTGGTTTACACACTGCATTTCCAAGCCTCTTAGTCAAACTAAATGCCAAACCCCAAACCTATATTTGAACTTCACCTTAAAGTCTTCAACCTTAAACCGGCCTTTGAAGAAGTGAGGATCGGCCAAAACGTCCACACTTTCCATGGCTGTCCTCACATAAACACGTGGTGCTCATTATGTATTAAGTACAAGAACATGACACACACACACACAGACTGAGGGAATGTAGACAGACAGGAATAACTCGCTACGCTCCCTGTGTCCAACATGCTCATCTCTAAACCACTGGCAACGTGAAGAAGGGATAGAGGCCGACTGGTGACACATGACATTCCCAAAAGAAGGAAACCCAAAGACAGGAGATCACCGCAGCACGTTGAATCTCCTCTGAGGCCACTCAGACACAGCGAGATGCATTTGTTCAGCTGGGTGCCCGACGCCGTCCTTTCAAAAAGGGAATACTTCCTCAGGGTGAACTGAAGCAGGATGTCTATTTTTCTCACATTTTAGCTAAATGCATAAATAATTAAGAGCCGTCTTCTTGCCTCGCATCCCGTTAGCGAGACGCGGTTAGCGATATCCCAAACAAGCCCTCTGAGAGACGAGGCTCACCGGCAGGAGAAGGGAAGCCCTTCTCTCACAGATGCTGCCAAAAGAGCGAGCTGGAGTTCTCTGCGTGGTTTACATCTTGCGAGTAGGCTTTTAAATATAGCACTCTGTGCCTATTAATCATGTGGCTAGAAGAGCTATTATCTGGTTAGGACAGATTTAAAGTCCATGGTGGTATCGTCACTTTATTATAGCATTGAAACAGGATTATACATCCCAGATTATATCAGCAGCACAAGTCTTTTGTATTCCTTTCTGTACGTCATTTTAAAGTCTCTCTGTGGCGGAAGTCTTACTGGAATAATAGTCTTATAACACCATGCTGCGCAGTGGAGGAGGGACCAGGAGCAGCCATACACCGCTTGCTTTTCCGGTTGGAACGTTGACTCTTCTTTTTTTTTGGCGGCAATTACAATTTATATTCTTTTACTTTGCAATCTTTGCAAATTTGAATCTTTTCTTTTGACTTGTGATTTGGATATTCTGCGAAATCATTTTAGCGGGGAATGAGTCATCACATTTTGTTCATTAGTCTTTGAACGTGTGAATGCAAACAACCCAAATGAAGGCAACGCAACTGGCGGCTGCGCAGCTGTCAGTTGGACGGTGAAAGAAGTGGAGCCCTGCATTTAGAAGTGAGGAAGCACAAAGAACAGGCCAGGTGCAATCAGGCTGGTACTCTGGCGTCAACAAACTCGGGGGAAACCCTTTCGTAGTTCTAACAACCCCCATTTCTACTGTGTCCACTCAAGAAATAGAAACGATTGTAGTTCATTGGGGGGGGGCGTCATTTTTTACTGACTTTTCTTTAGCTCCCGTTTCCAAGTAGGTACTCTCCAAAGCACAAGAGGAACCGTGAGGTATCAAAGTGTGCATGATTCAACGAAAACAAAAGCAGCGTAATGCAACCACCATTTAAAAAAGCAACAACTTGTTAGCCTTGTAAACAACAACACAAACAGAAACTCGTAAGAGAGTTAAAACACAGTTGCAACAAAAGCTGCATTCACATGGAATCCGGCAAACGGTAGACGGATAGCAAACAGTCCAACCGGATGGCGCGATCGGATAGGATGATGTTGTGCCTACACTTTGAGGAGATTATTCTCGTAAAATATGCAGCAATAAGATGCATGTAAACAACGTTCCCCTTGTGTGACGGAGCTGCATAACGTCCGGTTGCAAAATTCCGTTGCAGAGGGCAGAAAAAATAAAAGTCGATTAGGTTGATTAAAACAAGTACCATCGAGAACACCCAGTGAACTTCAGAACAACAACAACAACAACAACAACACAAAGGTAATTGTTGCACTGTAACAGAGCTGCTTATTTATTCATATATATATATATATATATATATGTGTGCGAGCGGCGGCGGCGGCCGTCTTTGGCGCTCCTATTGGTGGGAAATGAAGCCCCCAACGGCGGGCAATCTCCTCAGAGAGATTCCTCAGAGCGGTCCACAACGCCTCAGGCGACACGCTGACGTCGGAGTGGCTCTACGCTAGAGTTCGTAACAGGCTAGAGGTTGCCTCCATTGTCGGGTTGGGTTAAACTACCCATCCGTGAGGCCCGGACCGCTCTCTGAATCCATAAACAGCGGCGATAAAGACGGCTGACAGCTCCCTGCTGTGGAGCGCGAGGGGGAAACACAGAAGAAGAAGAGGAGGAGGAAGAAGCGCCCGCTCGGACGGCGGCAGGTACCTACCGGTGGATTTCCATTTGGGATTCCAGCACACATCTCGGACTGAGGACGACGCTGGAGGCTTTGCACTGTGGACCAGAGGACTGGATCTGCATGTCTCCACGCGGCCGCTTCCTGCCGGTACCGACCCGGCCGGCGCCGAGCGATTCTCCCCTCTCCCAGCAGCCTTCCTCAGCCTCTCCCGTCTCGCCTTCCTCGCTTTCACTCGACACCGAGGGAATCTCTGGTTTTCTCGCTCTCTCTACCAAACAGCGAGTCTCCCGTCCCTTCCCTCCCCCCCCACCCCCCCGAGTCCCAGTCCCGGCCTCCCACCTCCTCTCCTCAAAGCCCCCGGGTCAGGGTGATTCCTTCCTGATTCATGGGTGCGAGCTCGAGATCCATCCAGACCGTCAGCCAGCTGTGGTTTTTCCCATGGCAGCGGTGCCAGCCAGCAAACACAGGCGCACACGGTTCGGTCCTGGCTCGCTCCCTCTCCGGCGACGGCCGGGGTATCCAGGCAACAGGCTCCTGCTCCCGCACAGCCCACTCTTGCGCTCTTCTCTGGGCTTCCGTGGCGGAGGCTGATACGGGGGTGGGGGGGGAGGAATCACCGCGGCGGTATCGCGCAGTGTGGCGCGGCGCCGCTCAGGAGGGTTTATGTAGAGGGTGCTGAGGGGGCGTTCCTCTCTTCTATTTGTCTCTCTTCCCTTGGCTCCCTGTGCCACATCTATCTCCTACCTCTTTTGTCTTTCTCTTGATCTCGCCCTCCTTCATCTGCCCGCGGCGGCTGCCTCCCTTCTTCGCTCTGAGCTCTTCCCGCTCCGGCTTTGCTTTTTTCTTTTTTATCCGCGCGACTCTCCACGAGCTCCCTCTCCCCCATCTCTTAACTCATCCTCACCCAACTCGCCTCTCTCTCTCTCTCTCTCTCTCTCAATCTCTCCGACACAAAACGTGCAGAAGAGCGCTAGGAGGAACGAGTGGACGGGATTAGCGACACCGGTACGAGGTTGAGCTGAGCGGGGAGGGGATTCTCCTTGACCCTGCGAGGCTTTAGGTCCACCGTCTCGACGCGTGCATTTGAGTGACGGCACTGCAGTTTGTTTTCAGTGTTTTCAGTTCAGTTCTGTGCGAGGAAAGACCTTACAGTGGGCAGATTGCTGCAAACACAGCTGGGCTCAGAGGTGTTTGCGGCTAGCGAGAAAATGCACACAGGGAAATAAATCAGATTAAAAAGTCGGGAGTACCCGATATCTACAGATGGGGAGGCGGGACCTATTTTTATCTGGTGTTTACAGCCAAAAAACTTGGGCTTTCCCACTGAGATGATATTTACAGTTTGACCCTCGCCGGGTTTTATTGGTTGCTATGCCAACTCTTGGTGGTAACTTTTTGGGCGGCTGTAGCTCAGTGGGGTAAGAGGGTCGTCCTGCAACCCCAAGGTTGTGGGTTCGATCCCCGCTCTCCCCATTAGTTGCAAGTCGAAGTGTCCTTGAGCAAGGCACTGAACCCCCAGTTGCTTCCCGGGCGCATCACTGCAGCCCACTGCTCCTTAATAACTAAGGATGGGTTCAATGCAGAGAACTAATTTCCCCTTGGGGATTAATAAAAGTGTATATTCTAAATTGAGAGCGAGATGGCGATCTTTTTGGGTGTTTTGTTATGTGTATGTAAAGAACTCAGCAGGAGAGGTCCACGTGTTCGCGCTCAGCCTAAGAACAGAGCTGGAGGTGTCATGAAGACGGCACTATTCAGTGCTGGAGTGATGAAGACCGAACCTCCCGATTTAACCGAGAAGTCATTTTAATTGGTCGGCTGTTTTCAGATTGTTATGTTTGGGCTGCGTTGGTTCACAGGAATCACGTAAACTATGAACCATCTGTCACTGAAATGCAACTTCATCAAAACAACATGATGTGAACATTGTGAAACACTCGGCTAACGTTTTAACACTCGGCTAACGTTGAAACACTCGGTTAACGTTTTAACACTCGGCTAACGTTTTAACACGCGGTTAACGTTTGAACACTCGGCTAACGTTTTAACACGCGGTTAACGCTGAAACACTCGGCTAACGTTTTAACACTCGGCTAACGTTTTAACACGCGGTTAACGTTTGAACACTCGGCTAACGTTTTAACACGCGGTTAATGCTGAAACACTCGGCTAACGTTTTAACACTCGGCTAACGTTTTAACACGCGGTTAACGTTTGAACACTCGGCTAACGTTGAAACACTTGGTTAACGTTTTAACACGCAGTTAATGTTGAAACACTCGGCTAACGGTTTAACACTCGGTTAAAGGTTTAACACTCGGCTAACGTTGAAATACTTGGTTAACGTTTTAACACGCAGTTAATGTTTAAACACTCGGCTAACGGTTTAACACTCGGTTAAAGGTTTAACACTCGGCTAACGTTGAAACACTTGGTTAACGTTGAAACACTCGGCTACCGTTTTAACACTCGGCTAATGGTTGAACACTCGGCTAAAGGTTTAACACTCAGTTAATGTTTTAACACTCGGCTAACGTTGAAACACTTGGTTAACGTTGAAACACTCGGCTAACGTTTTAACACTCGGCTAATGGTTTAACACTCGGTTAACGTTTTAACACTCGGCTAACGGTTTAACACTCTGTTAACATTTTAACACTCGGCTAACGTTGAAACACTCGGTTAACGTTTTAACACTCGGCTAACGTGTTAACACGCGGTTAACGCTGAAACACGCGGTTAACGTTTTAACACTCGGTTCATGTTTTAATATGCGGTTCATGTTGTAACACTCAATTAATGTTGTAACACGCGGTTAACGTTGTGACACCCGCAACATTGTGACACCTGGTTAACGTTGTGACATCTGGTTAATGTTGTCCTTGAGCAAGACACTGATGCCTGCATGGTTTTTCAACTGGGACAAGAACGCCAATCAAGGGTTTGATGTATTTACTACAAATGTTTGAAAATAAATGTTTCCTGTCGTTTTTTCCTCTTTTCTGCACTGGGCAGCTGGCTCGACAGCCATGCAAATCAGACACAATAAGGCAGTGTGTTTCTATGGGCATGTGCTGTGCTTTCAGTGTAGGGCACACGGAAAGAAGCGCTGTGCCAACGGCTGCTTGTTTCAGTAGTGGCGTTTTGCTTTTATTTTATTGTCTTTTTTGCACTTTTCCTCTCTTTTTCTTTTTCTTTTCTTTCACGTTTGTCTTAGTTACGGTCGGACACTGGACCATAACTACTTTTTTCGATACTTCTACTGTGGCTTTTGTTCACTTTGTCGTGAGTATCGGTGAGCCGCAGCAAAACAATGACTGGGACCGTCGTCTACTCGCGTGCTCAGCTGATCGCGCTGTGCAGGCCGAAGCTTCTGCCTGGAGAAAGACCTGTGATCCCGCTGGAGCTACGGAGAAGGGCTCGCGGTTGCAGATCGGGTGTCAAGCGGAGGGCTAAAACGAGGAGATACAAACCCTCGGTACCGTCGATCATAACGGGGAACGTGAGGTCTTTGGCGAATAAGACGGATGAGCTCGGCGCGCTGGTAATGACCGAGAGGGTCTTCCGTGAGAGCAGTCTCTTGTGTTTCACTGAGACGTGGCTGCACGCGGACTATCCGGATCACAGCGCGTCTTTGCCCGGCTTCAGGACTGTTCAGGCTGACAGAGACGCTACACAGAGCGGTAAGAAGAGGGGGGGCGGGATCGCTGTTTATGTGAATGAACGGTGGTGCCATCCGGACCATGTGTGCGTGAAGGAGCGCTTCTGTAGCCCGAACATTGAACTGTTGGCCGTGGGGATGCGCCCGTATTATTTACCGAGGGAGTTCACATCCGCCATTGTGGTTGTGGTGTACGTGCCGCCATCAGCTGACGCTGAGGAAGCTGTGGACACCATCCACTCCACTGTGTCTGCTCTGCTGAATCATCAGCCTGGAGCATTCATGGCTATCACTGGTGACTTTAACCACACCACATTGGAAAAAGCTCTGCCAACCTTCCATCAATACATAGACTGCCCAACAAGGAACAATAAAACTCTGGACTTGCTGTATGCTAATACTAAGGACGATACAGCGCCACTGCCCTTCCCCTCGGCAGGTCTGATCATGACCTGGTCCGCTGACACCCAGGTATGTTCCTCTGGTGAAGAGGCTGCCGGTGACCACCAGGACTGTGAGGAGGTGGTCTCTGGAGGCTAACGACGCCCTACAGGACTGCTTCGAGTCAACGGACTGGGATGTGCTGTGTGGACCGCACGGGAGGACATCAACAGTATGACCGACTGCATCACGGAATACATCAAGTTCTGTGAACACACCACCATCCCATCACGGACTGTGCGCTGCTTCCCCAACAACAAGCCCTGGATCACCAGGGACCTGAAGGCGCTTCTTAACATGAAGAAAGCTGCTTTCAGGTCTGGAGACAGGGATGAGCTGAGGAAAGCCCAGCGCAACCTGAAGGTGAAGCTCAGGGAGGGCAAGGACTCCTACAGGAGGAAGCTGGAGGCCAAACTCCAGCTGAACAACACAAGGGAGGTGTGGTCTGGCATGAAGCAGATAACTGGCTTCAAGGTGGGAGGGAGACAGCCAGGGGGCTCCCTGGAGAGGGCCAACGAGCTGAACTGTTTTTTCAATAGGTTCAGTTCACAGCCCTCCCCCGTCTCCTCCACACATCACACCTCCCAAACACCTCCTCCCTCTGTCCCCCTGCTGAGCTGCACATCCACCGAGCCCTCAATAACAATGGGCTCCTCCACCCTCCCTCTCTCTGTGACGACTGACCAGGTGAGAAGACAGCTGGAGAAACTACACCAGCGCAGAGCTGAAGGTCCTGATGGCATCAGCCCCAGGGTCCTAAAGACCTGCGCCACCCAGCTGTCTGGTGTCCTGCAGCGCCTCTTCAACCTCAGCCTGAGGCTGGGGAAGTCCCGTGCTGTGGAAGACGCCGTGCCTGGTCCCTGTCCCAAAGAAGTCAGCACCATCTGGCCTCAACGACTACCGACCGGGTCGCCTCACCTCCCATGTGATGAAGGTGCTGGAGAGGCTGGTCTTGGCCCACCTCCGCCGCAGGTGAAATCATCGTTGGACCCTCTGCAATTTGCTTACCAGCCTCATGTGGGAGTGGACGACGCCATCATCTACCTGCTGCAACGAGCTCAGTCGCACCTGGATGGAACCGATGTCTCTGTGAGAGTCACTTTTGACTTCTCCAGTGCATTTAACACCATCCAGCCACTGCTGCTGAGTGAGAAGCTGCGGTGGCCGTGTGGACGCGCCCACCATCTCCTGGATCACTGACTAGCTCACAGGCAGACCACAGTTTGTCAGAATGGGGCGTGTGCTGTCTGGAACGGTGGTCAGTGATGTTGAGCCCCACAGGAACTGTTCTGTCTCCCTTCCTCTTCACCCTGTACACCAGTGACTTCCAGTACAACACGGAGTCATGCCATCTGCAGAAGTACTCTGATGATTCTGCAGTGGTCGGGTGTATTAGGGATGGACGGGAGGAGGAGTACAGGGCAGTGGTGAGTGACTTTGTAAAGTGGGCCGATGAGAACCACCTGCGGCTGAACGTGGCCAAGACCAGAGAGATGGTGGTGGACTTCAGGAGGAAGGCGACAGCTCCTACACCTCTGAGTGTCCTGGGAGTGGACGTGGACATGGTGGAGGAGTACAAGTACCTGGGCGTCTCCATCGACAGCCGACTGAACTGGAAGGCCAACATCAACGCTGTGTACAAGAAGGGGATGAGTCGTCTCCTTTTCCTGAGAAAGCTTCGATCCTTCAACGTGTGCAGCAAGATGCTGGAGTTATTCTACCAGTCGGTTGTCGCCAGTGTGCTGCACTTTGCCATTGTCTGCTGTGGAGCAGCATCGGAGCCGGTGACACCAGCCGTCTTAACAAACTGGTTAGGAAGGCTGGCTCCATCATCGGCTGCCAGCTGGAGCACCTGGAACAGGTGGTGGAGAGGAGGTCGTTGAAGAAACTGGTGTCCATATTGGACAACCCGGACCACCCTCTCCACCACCTCCTACAGGGACAGAGGAGTACTTTCTCCAGACGTCTCCTCACGCTCCGCTGCCACAAGGAGAGATACAGGAGAACATTCCTGCCGACGGCTATGAGGCTCTACAACAGTTCACCTCTTGCCAGATCACCCTAACCCTTCTTATATTTTGTGTTTTTTTTTTTTTTTTTTTTTTTTTTATTCTTGTGTGTTGCTGCTACTGACTCGACAAATTTCCCCTTGGGGATTAATAAAGTATATATCTATCTATCTATCTATCTATCTATCTAAACACAGCACGCTAGGAGGGTGATGACACACACACACACACACTCACACACACGGCTGCGAGGGGATGCTGCACTAAACTCTGGAGGTCGGAACAACGAGGGCTCGAGGAGATGTATATTTGTGCCGACACTGTGCCTTCAACGCTAACTGACACGTTCACCCACACACACACACACACACACACACACACAAACAAGTCAGCAATGCTTTAATGCTCATTAAATGCAGTCATAATGTAAAGAAAACGTGTAAAAAGCGGTTTTGCTGCTATAGAAGAGCTTGTTTGAAAACCATAATCTGCTAACGTGTCCATAATCTATATATTCAATCATAAATTATTGATTATAATCTTGGGAATATGGACATATTTCAATATTGCGACAACGCAGGGTGAATGTAGGGTTGAGTATTTGTGCGGCTGAGTATTTATCCAAATATTTCTTCCAATAAACAATAGAAGTAATAATAAAATCGATAATATTAAGATGTTTTCTTCAGCCGTGTTCATGTTAATTGTCTGGTGTGGTTCTAAAGTGGCGCTGCCACACTGACGAGCAGAACTATCAACATCTGTTGAGAGGAAGCGTCGCGGGAAACGGGCCCGTGGCGGATGAAAAGGTCCGCGGCGGGAACGCTTTGTCACACTCCAGCTTTAAAGAACAGGCTGAGCCATTACAATCAATTAGACGGAGAGGGAACGAGGAGGGGTGGGGGGGGGGTGATAATAAGCTCCTGCCTCTTTAAGCGGCACAGACGATGCGAGGGAGAAGAGGATGGCTCAAGGGTGGAGGAGCGGAGCCAGAAGGAGGGATTGATGGAGGGAGATCTCAGTCATCAGATGTTCCCATCGTGACGTCTGTTAGAAATACTTTAGACAATAGACCTTATTGTTGTTTATTTTTTATTTTTACCTTCGCATTGAATATGCGGAAGGTTATGTTTTGATCACCATGTATTTATTTATTTATTTATTTGTATGCTTGTTACTCGCATAACACAAAAAGTATTAAACCGAATCGCATACAATTTGGTGGGATGATTGGTTATTATCCGGGGACCATTTGATTAGATTTTGGGATCGATCGGGTCAAAGGTCAAGGTCATGAAAAGGTCAACATCTTCTTTTTACCATAGTTCGGTCAATTTCTATCCAATTAGCATGCAACTAATGCCAAAATGTTCATAATTCAATGCCCAATCTTGTGATATGCGAAGGTATGCGCTCTACCCAGTGCCCATTCTAGTTTTATTCATGTATTAATCTGACAATTTTTCTGCCTACTGGCCAATCCTATTGTCGTTTGATTTCTGGATGTATTGTACTTGTGTGATATAATGACTGTATTCACAGAAAAGGGCTGCGGCCTCCTGCAGAAGAAAATACCTCAAATAGTATAAACTGAGGGAAAAACAGGTCTTGTTTAAAGTTTCTACATGGAAACCACGTCAACCACAAGCGTTCCCCCGTAACCCCCCCCCCCCCCCCCCCCGATAATACGCAGAGAAATCTCATTTAATCGCAGACTTTCTCCGGTTGCGTGTCGACGCATCTTTAAGCATCTCCTCTGACGGAGCCCCACTGAGGGGGAGCAACTCATCCAGCAGCAGCCAGCCCTCCTCTTTTAATTAAACTCTACAAAACAACCTCCTCTTCTTCAACTGTGTGTGTGTGTGTGTGTGTGTGTGTTTGTGTGTGTTGAGGAAAGGAGATGACATCATCAGGGCCAGTCAGCAGTCCTTGTGCCACAGCGGGCAAGAAAACAACAACTCCGGCGGACTAAAGAGAGACAGAGGGGACTGTTCTCCTGTTTACTGTGTGTCACAACAGGGGGGATTCTGCCTTCACAATAAAAGCATGCATCGACGCTAATTACTGACCGGCAGTACTGGCTTCACACTCTTTTTGCAGTGGACGGCTCGATTGCCTGAATTAAAGCGACGGCGGGCGAGTTTATTCCATTGTCCGAACCACTGCAAACAAAGCTGAATATAAAGCTCAGATATCTTTCATCTATTTTATTTTTCAAAGCAATTAAGTGATAAACAGCAGGTAGAAATTAGCGGAGCAACAGTTTATAAAGCTCATGGTTCAGGGACGTATCACAGAATGTAAGTTTTAGAGATCACCAACTACGCCTCTTCCCCTTGTGACACCATCAATCGCCAATCATTGATGCTTTACTTCGTAATAAGAGTGTTTTCTGAATGAAAACAGAGAAATCAAGTGACACATTTTATTTGTCATTGTTAGTTCTCTTTCCTAACTATGATTGTGCTGTTTCCATAGAGGTGCAGAGCTTAACTAGCTGCATGGGGGTTGGAGGGTTAACTGCAGCACCTCATGTTTAATGCATCCTGACTCTATGATGACTGGGATGCATTTTTTGGGGCCACGGCAGTATTTCCTCTGACTGGCATCGTTTCTTAAAAACCTTGCCACCATGAACATGATATCACTCGATACTGTATTTCCTCCCCGGCTAGCTGAGCCAGCAGGAGACGCACTGAGCTTACTGGACACGTTTTTTTCGAGGCTGCAGAGACGGAGAATATTGAAAACCTCCAAAACACGACATGAAAAGATGGGAGCATGTAAAGCCACGAAGGCCCGTCAGCATCGCAGGACTCGCCTTCAGCCCAAAGCGTTATTGTGAAGATGAACACTTCTCAGTTTCCAGTAAAGACTGGGTTGTTACTTTCTGCTTTAGTTTGGATCATGTTTGATATTTGAGTCATTTTGTGTAAATCAGATCGAGTTATGATTGGGTACTGGAAACCGGTGCCACTATGAGACCGATGAGGACAAGAGCCGTAACTCAGATTAGTACCGGAACGTTGATTGCAAGTCTTGCATTCATAAAAGTAGGCCAACAAATACTAAATTAACCATTATAACCATGTTTAAGCTAGCTTGTAGCTCGCGCTAGCTCATAGCTCGCATAGCTAGCGCGAGCTACGAGCGCGTCAGTCCTTAAAACACTCACCTGACGCATCAAGTTGATATTTATAATGAACACAATATTATACATTATACCCTCTACATCCTCTGAGCATACTTACAAACGCACCGTTACAACTCCTTCATGGTGTCATATTGCTTTTCGGAGAATTATGATAACAAATTCATAGTAGATGCAAAAGTATACGAACAATGCAGGGCTCTCAAGTGTCACGCATTGAGCGTGAGACTCACGCATTTCGGTCTTTAGTCACGCACTCCCGCCACACATCGTATTTCTCACGCTGAAAAAAACTCTCGGCTATTTAATGTTTTAATGTGCCACAAACATGAGCTGGCCGCGCTGCCCTCACCGTGGAGGAATCAAGCACTCCCCTGAGTTCTGCTGCGAGGAGCCACTTATCAGCCAATCAGAAAAAAGAAATGGGCTACACAATAGCCAATCAGAAATAAACCTGTATCTGTTGGATCTGGGTAAGATTTAATCCAGCAACCAATGAAAAGAAAGCATCCTGGAATTGCGTGCGACTGACTGGGGGGGGGGGGGGGGGGGGGGGTGCTGATGGAAATGTCACTCTTGCCTGTCTTCAAAACTTGAGAGCCCTGACAATATATAATGTTGAACATTGTTGCTCCTGGTTGGTTCAACTCAACTCCTGGTCCTTGGTCATGGTGCCTCAGCACTTAAAAGAATAAACCTCATAATTCTGACCCTTGCCTTTTTTATTAACACCCTTTACTTGTACTTTTAGTTTCAATACTTAAGTAAATTTAATATCAGAACATTAATGTTGATACTTAAGTACAACACATACCAGATACTTTAAGACTTTTACTCAAGTGCTATTGGAGTCATTTTCCAGTGAGGTATCTTAACTTTTACTCAAGTATTGATTTTGGGTGCTTTATACCCAGCTGCATTTCACCCATCGGTGCATTTACCGCTTAGAATCGCTTTAAGGGTCAGTTACTTCACCGAGTTCATCAAAAACCATGAAATTGGCAAAACAAAGTATGATGAATGCATCTTTTAACGCTAGCTGTAGCAGTTGTCGTATGTTTTATTGATTTTTCCTGGGTAAGAAAGTCGAGGTAAGTAGCCAACCGGTGCAAAAATAACACAAAGGCGTGGTTCGGTTTTCCCTCTCGTCCTCGGACAGTCATCTGATATCCGGACACACACCGGGAACCGGCCGATCGGGTGGCGGCCGAGCTCACAGCTGTTTCTGTCCGAGCGTCCTTGTGCACACACACACGGACGACCCTGTTCAACACCGACCGGGACAGTGCCAACTGAAGGCAGCCTTTGTTCCCCCCTCATCAGTCCCACAGGACGCTTCACGGTACACCCAGATGCTCACGGATCATTTTACATGAGGGTTCAGGCTCGGTCCTGAGACCTGAACATGTATAAAAGAACCTACCGGGACCTTGGATCTGGTTTCCCGTCTGCCAGCTCTGTTTTTTTATTTTATTTTGACTTGTATCGTCTGTATGAGCAGTCGTATCTGGTATGGCAGAGTTCATCCTTAGGTCAACTGTGGCGCCGTGGCGGAGGATGTGGGGAAGGGAAAGCATGCGCCCGACCTTCATTTGACAAGCGGAAGATATTTGCTCCGCGGTCTCCTTGACAAAAGCCAACATTGCACATATTCCAGACGTCGGCGCCGGATAGGAAACATCATCAGTCCTTTTCTGTTGGGATCGGGTTTCCGAGCGCGGCTCCCGTCCGGGTCGAGTTTCAGAGACTCGCGACGCTCTCGGCGTAACACTGTCTTTCCTTTTATTAGCAACGCTCAAAACAGTGAAGCAGCACATTTTCTCATTCTCAGCGGATGCTAAAAATTCAGCGACCTTTTTGGAATGAGATGACAACCGTTGCCGGTATTTTTACATCATTCTGTGGCTCCCCAGTGGCGCCGCTCTCTATGTATTAAACATTTGGTTATTTGGGTTTGCCATTTTCTGGGTGTTTTCTTTTTTTGCAGCCGCTTTCCCTCGTTGCCAGACACTGAAGCTGTTCTACCGCTCTCTTAAAACATGTAACGTGAGTATATACACAACCAAAACTACTCCGTTCATTTAGGGATGCTAATATTTAAACAGTTTAAAGCACAGGTGTCAAACACAAGGCCCGCGGGCCAAATCCGGCCCGCCGCATCATTTTATGTGGCCCCTGACGCCTTTTCTTAAAGAAATTGCAGAAAAATTGTGCGTGCTTTTATTTTGAAGGTTTCAAATTAAATGGATTAGTGTTGTAATATTAGATACATTTTCTTATGTACAATATTTCTACACTCCAATTAACAATAATCAAATGCAAAGAGAGTTATTTTACAATATGTTCGAGGAGTTTATAAAGTGTTTCCGGCCCTTTAAGAGGGCGGCCATGATGCTGATGCGGCCCACGGGGAAAATGAGTTTGACGCCCCTGGTTTAAAGGGGACATATTATGAAAATTCCACTTTTTTAATGCTTCTAACGTTAATTTGGGTATCTGGCATGTCTCCCAACACAAAAACGCTGGAAAAAAACAACTCACGCGGCTTGTTGTCATTCCTCTATATCAGAAACAATATGCTTGAGTGCGTCCAGAGGGATCACCACCAACGTCTACGTAGATTTTGAAGCACGCCCATGTAGGGAGTCAGACTACATGGCCTTGGACCGCCCCCCACCACAACTTTGCAGGTAAAGTTTATTTGAAAGTTGTGTTCATATTACAGACATGAGTCATCAAATAAGTCATAAGTCATCAAATACAACGATTTAATAAGTAAACAAGGTTTAAACGCTAATTAATGGAGGTAAAAACGTTCCCCCCGCCCCTGCTTGGTCACTTACTGTTGTCAGATAACACTTTAGTTTACAGATGGAACTTTACTCATGGAGCATTTATATCTTCATGGCGTTCCCGTTACTTGCATTTACACAAACACTTTCACAAACAGTAACTTACATAAACACACTGTATTTGCTACATACTCATACATGCACAAACTATTCACGGACTCGAATCTCTAGCACCACGATGCTCTCAAAACCGCTAACAAGACTGTGAGACCTTAGACAATGGACAAACAAACAAAAATGTAGAAGTGACATTCAGAAACGTCCTGTTGAGCCCTAACTTCTGGAACTTGTTCGGGAGCCTCTTCTTGTTCAGGGTCTCTGGTTCAGAACGATATGGTTGCAGGACGCTATCTTCATCTGCAGTAGCCATATTTCTACAAAGGTAATGGCTAGCTGGGCAGGCAGCAGCTAGGCGAGCGCATCTCGTGGAGGAGGGGGGAGGGGGAGAGGGGGGAGGGGGGAGCTGGCTCATTAGCATTTAAAGGAACAGGCACTCAAAACAGGTTAATCTGTGGGGAGGTGTTTTTGACAGGGTAAAAAGGGTGCGGTTTGAAATGATTCTTGTGGTATTTTGACCAAAATATGTTACAAACATTTCATTAAGACCCCAAGGAACCATATCAACTTGTGGAAAAATGGGAATACGATGGGTCCTTTAAAGTATTATTCACAGATGAAAGGAGGATAGCTGGTCCACCTTAAAAGATCAGCCCACCTTAAGTTAGCCCGGGCTGAACAAGACAACAGGACAGGAGAGGAATCTGTGACATGCACCGCTTCCATCGGCCCATGATGTCATTGTTGCTGGGCGAACTGGCCGACAGCAGGTGACATGCAGACGGATACCGAGTCGACGATGCGGCTCTGCGAAGGGGGTCGGGGGGGCGAGGTTTGGGGAGACGTCGCACATATAAATAGTTTGGCGACATTCCTCGCGACGGTCGCCTGGAGGCTTTTGGACTTCACGCAAAGCCACGGATGGAGGGCTCATAGTGGACCACATCCCACCAGGCTGAGGGTGCGATTCATTACCGTTTCACGAATGGGACATTCAAGGACCAAAAGAATGAAAACACAGCAGAGCTCGCACTGAGAGAACATCCTGAATTTGTTAAACAGTAAAAGGGGAATTGGTAATTGACACACCGATATCAGACAACACAAACGCACGCTTTTACAATAACACCCCAAAAAAGTCCACGAAGAGATTTTCATTACATCACAAGTCCTCTGGAAATACACCAGCAGCTGGAGAGGCGGCGAACGTCACTCCATGAGCTAGAAGCTCCGACGGATGGAACGCCCGAGGTTCAACAGCGACACCAGGGTTTTTCCTGGGTCAAAATGGGTCTTCGGTGCTCCCAAACAACAACAACAATTTTTTTCACATAAATAATGGAGGCAATGCTTGAGGAAATCATTTTGCTTCCACTTTAGATTAAAATAGATAGGCTAATAGATTGACAATTAGAGATGCACCGATCAGGTTTTGGGGTGCCGATCACCGATCACTGAAATCAGTATCTGCCGATCACTGATAATACCGATCACCGATCAAGGTGTCGATTGAAGCATTCTATTTATTGTGTAGCATTATTGCCTAGGACTATGAGGAAATACATATATAAAGCACCTCAAACATTAAAGAAATTACCGATTTCTTTAAACATTTAGGACTTTTACTTTGAAAAATTTCCAAATTGATACATTAAAATTGTTTGATTGCTATTATAGGGGATTTCAGATATGTATGGAACACATCTGCATCATTCATTTCCTGGAACTCTTGGGGAACTCTATATACAGGACTTTTCTTAACATACAAAAGTCTGACTTATTTTTATAAACTCTTCCTTGGTCCAGTAAAAATGTTTTAATGTTAGCATAATTTAAGCTAAATCTCAGAAACGATCTCTAAAGATACAAAATCGGTTCATTGTTTACTTGTATGTTATTTAGTGTATGATTTGTCGAAATCTAATTTTGAAAAACGGATGTTGTTTCACGTGGTTCTTTCCGCTAACTTTGCAAAACCGGATGTTGTCACTTAAATCCTTCCGCTAACTTTATCGAAACCCTCGCGCGCTCCTGATGGAATGTGTTTAGCGTGAGCATCAGTCTATAGGGGCTCAGACATGTGAGAGTCGGCTGAGTCGACCCAGAGATTCAACTCGGGGGACGGGGACGCCGCTCGGTGCGTGAGGATCCCCTCTGCACTCAGCCGGCTGGCCCTCGCCGGGCGCATCGTCTCCGTTGAGGTGCGCCGCGATTGAAACGTCTCTGATAGTTCTCGCAGATTTTATGTCATCTGATCAGCCGTTTTGAGAACGCCGATCAAAACCGATAATGGGAATATCGGCCGATATGGATCGGCGCCGATCAGATCGGTGCATCCCTATTGACAATAGTCCAGGTGTATTCGTGCAGGTCGGGCTGTTGAGTGATCAGCAGCTGGCCGCTCTGTCCATTCGCGCACCTCACAGTTGCGTATTGATCAGACAAGAAGACACGCTTATCAACTCGATTACTATTGATCAAAACAGAACGAGGGTTCGGCTGTAGCCTACTTGAAACATACTATTGAGAACATATTCGCTGACATGCACGTGATGAACACCGTTTTTTTTTTCTTTTTCCATCGCAGACTTTTTTTGCCTTAGGCGCGCGCCCAAATTTTCTCTATGCAGGAAAAACCCTGGACACACACAAGCTTCTCAACAAGAGGGCCTCCAAAGAATGAATGAATCTAACGGACGGAGCAAAGGGTTGAAGACGGTTCTTCATCCGAGGGTTGAGCGGCAGTTCAAACCGACGGGCCAGCGAGGCCGGCAGATACCTCCTGACGGTGAGTTTAACCTGCCGCAATCTTTTGGCCTCCGCTACTCCCCCAACCAACACCCCGGAAACTTACGAGTCTCGGGTCATCTCGGCTGAAACCGGCGCCTCCGCTTGAAAGAGGAACCCGTCGTTTGGAATGGGTCTTTTTTTGGGGATCGGATTCTTGAAGTGTCCACTTCCTCCACGTGCCTGACTGACTCGGTGAGCAGCTGCTTCTTGGCTGGCTCAACCACTTCTGTTTGGGAGAAAGTGAACCGGCGTTGAGACGGACATTGACAGTGGCTGGTAGCACCCCCCCCCCCCCCCCCACTCACTTCCCCACTTGAGCCAGGGCTAAATGTGGAGCAGCTGGGTGGGGGGTTGCAACGGATCTGCAGTTGGGGGGTCGTCAGGGAGGGAACGCCGCTCTGCCCATTCCTAAAATATATATTCTGCCGTCCTAGCGCCATGAGACATGAATTATGTGCAGGGTTGTTAACTTTTAGTCTTTCGGATGCGGATGTTAACAGGGCTCTCAAGTGTCACGCATTGAGCGTGACACTCACGCATTTCGGTCTTAAATCACGCACTCCTGCCACACATCGTATTTCTCACGCTGAAAAAAACTCTCGGCTATTTAATGTTTTAATGTGCCGCAGCACGCAAACATGAGCTGGCCGAGCTGCCCTCACCAGAGAGGAATCAAGCGCTCCCCTGGAGTTCTGCTGTGAGGAGCCACTTATCAGCCAATCAAAAAAAAGAAAATGGGTTACACAATAGCCAATCAGAAAAAACCCATATCTGTTGTATCTGGGTACGATTTAATCCAGCAACTAATGAAAATAAAGCATCCTGGAATTCTGACTGATATCCGAAAATGTCGTTCTGCGGGGGGGGGGGGGGGGGGGGGGATGGAAATGTCACTCTTGCCTGTCTTCAAAACTTGAGAGCCCTGTGTTAATATCGGTTACCAGAGTAGAAAACATACCCTACTGAACAAATGAAGCCCCCCCCCCCAAAAAAATAAACCTCGATTGGGGTTATCAGACTAAACCCGTCCAACAGAACATTGTGTCGGGTGGTGAAGTTGGAAAGATGTTGGCGTTTAAGGAAGATCTATTGTGAGAAGTGTAGTGGCTACTTTGATTTTTGACCATTCTTTGTTAAATCCGTCTCTCCTGAGTCACCCAAACTCAAAAATACAAACAGCATTCGTTCATGCTATTGTGTTGAGATGGTAAGAACCACAAAAGACCGCGAGCTCTCGGAGAGGCAGGCTCAGAACAGGTAGAAGGTGTTCGGCTTCAAGGGCTGCTGGATGACACGTTGCGCAACGGGATGGTTCCAAGAATAAGAGACCTTCGCTCCACTGAGTTAAACCTTCGCTCCACTAAATAACAAAGGGTGGAATTGGAAAAGATGAGTTCTAATCAATCGTGTCTCACCGATGTGTCTCGTTCAACATGAGAGAGAAAACATCACAGTTCATACCTTATCCCTCTAAACCAAAATGACTACATGTCAGACCTCTGGGGCCATGAGGGGTCTGTATATAGCTGCACTCAGCCCACCGGATCAATAGAAGTGCAGGAATAGAGACGTCGGGCCTTCAGACCTCCTGCAGTGACGTGACAACATAGTCCGAGATACATTTAGTGGACCCGTGTTCATCCCCTGTATCGGTGAAGCAAGACGATCACTCAGTCACATATGGCCTTGGAGGTCGCAGGTCAAGTGTCTCTGGTGTCTCTGGTGTCTGTCGTCTAAGTCCAACCAGAGTCAAGTCCTGTTGGCTGGCGTGACTCACCGCTACAGTACGTCAGCTCCTAAATAGCCAGAGCTGTCTGCAGATTCCTCACCTTTCCGTCACAGAGGACCCGAATAGATACGGCAGGTCTTTCACCGTGGTCTGCAGTACGGAGGTGACACGTCATGCTCAGGCTCAGGTTCATACGTGTGTTATGGGGTTCTACTGTTTACATGCTTTAATGTTTTTAAAAAAGAAAATGAAATGTGCCTTTTTATTGCCTTTTTAAGAGCCCCTTCCTGTAAAAACGTGGTTCTCAAGCCGTGTTTGTGTCCCCTTTAAAGGAACAGTGTGTGAGTTTTAGAGGCAGGTTGCGTAAACTTGAGTATCCTTCACTTTACTTGACCACAGAGAAGAGCAGATGGGCGCAAATAAAACCCCAGAATTAAAAAGTACCAATAACAAGAACCAGTAATGTCGGGGTTTATCAATAATACAACCTTTAATTATTTAGCACTCGGCAATATTTTGGTTTTGGGAATGCATCCATACATTCAGGTTGGGTAAAAACACGACAAGGCTCCCCACTAAATCCCCCTAATTGTTACCCACTGTTCCTTTAAGTGCGCTCAAAAAGAAAAATAATCCTGCCCACGACCTCGCCCGTCTATTTCTTGCGTCGCTTCCTGGACCGACGAAGCGATGCATTGATCGTAGTCGTAAATTGTAAGACGCTGAAGGCTCCCAGGGCCTCACCAAGGGTTTAGAAATCGCCCCATAACCTTGAATTGGAGGCTTTTCTCGTAAATCTTTGTTCGATCCATCAAGTAGGTAAGTAAGTGATGTTTATTTATATTGCACTTATCACAGACAAAGTGTCACAAAGTGCATATAGAATATTCAAATCAACCACCTGCCAGTGTCAACAGGTGTGTTTTGAGATGGAGTTTAAACCTTCGGGGTGCAGGCAGGCCTTCCACAGCTGTGGTGCTACCGCCTCAAAGCCTCCGTCACCACCAGTTGTAAGGCGAGTATGAGGGACCGACAGAAGGTTTTGGAGGCGGGATCTGAGATGGCGGGCTGTGAATATGGGTGAAGTAGTTTAAGAGTCTGGACATGTAGAGTTCTGTATGTTAGAATGAGGATTTTAAAGTTGATCCTCTACAGGGCGCCAGTGAAGGGACTTGAGTATCGGGGTGATATGAGACCGTCTGTATGGGACTTGAGTATCGGGGTGATATGAGACCGTCTGTATGGGACTTGAGTATCGGGGTGATATGAGACCGTCTGTATGGGACTTGAGTATCAGGGTGATATGAGACCGTCTGTAAGGGACTTGAGTATCGGGGTGATATGAGACCGTCTGTATGGGACTTGAGTATCGGGGTGATATGAGACCGTCTGTAAGGGACTTGAGTATCGGGGTGATATGAGACCGTCTGTATGGGACTTGAGTATCGGGGTGATATGAGACCGTCTGTAAGGGACTTGAGTATCGGGGTGATATGAGACCGTCTGTATGGGACTTGAGTATCGGGGTGATATGAGACCGTCTGTATGGGACTTGAGTATCGGGGTGATATGAGACCGTCTGTATGGGACTTGAGTATCAGGGTGATATGAGACCGTCTGTAAGGGACTTGAGTATCGGGGTGATATGAGACCGTCTGTATGGGACTTGAGTATCAGGGTGATATGAGACCGTCTGTATGGGACTTGAGTATCAGGGTGATATGAGACCGTCTGTAAGGGACTTGAGTATCGGGGTGATATGAGACCGTCTGTAAGGGACTTGAGTATCGGGGTGATATGAGACCGTCTGTATGGGACTTGAGTATCGGGGTGATATGAGACCGCCTGTAAGGGACTTGAGTATCGGGGTGATATGAGACCGTCTGTATGGGACTTGAGTATCGGGGTGATATGAGACCGCCTGTAAGGGACTTGAGTATCGGGGTGATATGAGACCGTCTGTAAGGGACTTGAGTATCGGGGTGATATGAGACCGTCTGTATGGGACTTGAGTGTCGGAGTGATATGAGACCGTCTGTAAGGGACTTGAGTATCGGCTTAATATGAGACCGTCTGTAAGGGACTTGAGTATCGGGGTGATATGAGACCGTCTATTTGTCTGTGTCAGTATTCTGGCAGCAGCATTCTGTATGACCTGCAACTGGTTTATCGCATATTTATTGAGAGAGGAGAAAAGTACATTGCAATAATCAATACGAGAAAAGATAAAAGCATGTATGATTATTTCTAATTCAGCTGCAGATAAAACAGATCTCAATTTGCTCCTGTCGCCTTCGGGTCAATTTGACCCGATTCAATGTTTAACCCTCCTGTCGCCTTCGGGTCAATATGACCCGATTCAATGTTTAACCCTCCTGTTACCTTTATATTTACTGACATATTTTACCCTTGGGGTCAATATGACCCCAGCTATTAAAATCTCCAGAAAATTATTAGAATTAATATTCTTTTCCAAGTTTAAGTGTGAGGTACTTTATGTTTGTTTGTTGACTACCGAAAGAACACCGACATTAAACATTGAATCGGGTCAAATTGACCCAAAGGCGACAGGAGGGTTAAATATTGAATCGGGTCAAAATGACCCGAAGGCAACAGGAGGGTTAAGTGAAGGAAGCATGTTCTAGAGAGCTGCTTGACATGGTGTTCAAACAACAAGGATTTATCAAAAAATACCCTGAAATTTCGAAGTTTAAGGTGGACAGCAGAGGACAGGTGACCAATGCTCTGCTTCTTTATAGGGACAGCATCATCAGGTGCAAAAACCAGACCCTGCATATTATTATTACCATTTAGTTGTAAGCACTGTAATGCTCTCCGGTCCTTAATAGCAGTGACACAATCAAGGAGGCTGGTTAACCTGACAGCTTCACTGGGTTTACAGGAAACATGGAGTTGGAAATCATCTGCATATAAATGATAAGCAACTTCATAGGTTTTGATGATTTGTCCCAGGTGTAATAAGTATAAAGAAAATAATAGAGGCCCCAGGACCGAGCCCTGCGGTACCCCACAGGAAAGTGGAGCGATGCCTGACACAAATTCTTCCACGAGACATTCTCAAACTCCTGTTTTTGAGGTGTGATGAAAACCACTCCAACGCTGTGCCTGATATGCCCACCCAGTTACGTAGCCTCTCAATCAAGATGTTATGGTCTACGGCAGTGGTCCCCAACCACGGGCCGCGGCCCAGTACCGGTCCGTGAGGCATTTCCTACCGGGCCGCAAAGAAAGAATAAATAATTTATATAATTTCCGTTGTATTAATTATTAGAGTCTGAAAGGTGTTTTATTTTGAAAAACGACCGGATTTTCCCCGACGTAACATTCGCAGGTGCCTCTTGATACGTGAAGACGCATGTCTCGGTCACGTGGTACGTTACTCAAAAATAAGCCAGCAAACTATCAAAAATGAGTCAACAAACGTCCTTGGAGAGCTTCTTTGGTAAGGGAAAAAGGCCAACTGAGCAGCCAGAAGAAGAGCCTACCACCTCAAAGAAAAAGAAAGCGTCTTTCAACAGACAATATCAAGAATCATATTTAAAATACGGTTTCATCGCAACAGGTGACTCTCATGCATCAAGTCCGCTCTGTATGCTATGTGGCGACAAGCTAGCAAACGAGGCAATGAAACCGTCAAAACTGCTTCGGCACATGGAGACCAAGCACATTGGATTGAAAGATAAGCCTTTGGAGTTTTTTGAAAGAAACAAACGTGAGCAAGAAGGACAGAAGCAATTACTGAGGGCCACCACATCAACAAATGCCAGTGCACTGAGAGCATCATACTTAGTGGCTAACCGTATTGCTAAGGCTAAGAAACCATTTAATATTGGAGAAGAACTTATCCTGCCTGCCGCCAAGGATATTTGCCGTGAACTTTTAGGAGAGGCTGCAGTTAAAAAGGTAGCACAGGTGCCTCTTTCGGCTAGCACTGTCACCAGGCGCATTGAGGACAAAGCGGAGGACATTGAAACGCAATTGTTGGAGAGGATTCAAAAGTCACCGTGGTTCGCAATGCAGGTTGATGAGTCTACGGATATTGCCAACAAGGCAATACTACTTGTTTATGTGCGATATCTTTATCAGGAGGATGTGAATGAGGATATGTTATGTACACTGTTCTTGCCAACCGACACCACAGCCGCAGAACTGTTCAAGACTCTGAATGATTACATGTCAGGAAAACTGAATTGGTCCTTTTGTGTCGGTGTGTGGACGGACGGAGCTGCTGCTATGACTGGACGGCTGTCTGGTTTCACTACTCAGATTAAGGAGGTTGCACCTGAATGTGACACACTGTGTCATTCACAGGGAAATGCTGGCTAGCCGACAAATGCCACCTGAACTTCACAGTGTATTGAAGGATGTTGTTAAAGTTATTAACCTCATCAAAGCACAAACGCCTTCTCTTACACACAGAAATAAGATGGCTATCCAGAGGAAGATCACTGGCCAGAGTGTTTGAGTTACGAGAGCCGCTGCAGAGATTTCTCTCGGAAAAAAACTCGCCACTGGCGGCTCATTTCAGTGACAAGGAATGGGTCGCCAAACTCGCTTACTTGTGCGATATATTCAATCTGCTCAACGAACTCAATCTGTCACTTCAGGGGGAAATGACAACTGTGTTCAGGTTGGCAGATAAAGTAGCTGCATTCAAAGCCAAACTGGAATTGTGGGGTCGGCGAGTGTACAGAGGGATATTTGACATGTTTCAAACATTAGCAGGTATTTTTGAGGACAGCGCACCTAGGCCAGCATTCTCCCAGCTGGTGCGCGATCACCTGTCTTTGCTTTTACAAGAGTTTGAGCGCTACTTTCCAACGACAAAAGACCCACGAAATGCGAAGGAATGGATCCGCGACCCGTTTGCGAACAAACCGGGCGAATCGAGCATGTCTATGCAACAAGAGGATCAGCTGCTGGAGATCGCAAATGACGGTGACCTTAAACGTACGTTTGAGACAACAACTTTGCCGATGTTCTGGATGAAAATCAAGCCAGAATGTCCTGACATCGCCACAAGAGCACTGAAAACCCTGCTACCATTTCCAACATCCTATCTTTGTGAAGCGGGCTTTTCTGCAGTGACAGCAACCAAGACAAAATTACGGAGCAGACTGGACATAAGGAACACACTGCGGGTGTCATTGTCTCCCATCATCCCTAGATGGGACCATCTCGTTGCACAGAAACAAGCCCGGAACTCCCACTGATTCAGCGTTATGGTGAGTTGTATTTTTCATGCACTTAATGTCGTATGACCCTCTCGATGCCCCGTACCTATAAATGTATCTGTGTGTTGTCAGGATGATAGTTCAATAGATATGCCAGCAGGCTAAAGACATGCCGTTGTCCGTATTCATTTGTAATGCCAATTACCACACGTAACATTCATTTTTATGCCGTTTTTATGCCGGTCGCGTTATTTTATTTTTTTGCTGTATTTATCTGCCGGTCCGTGAAAATAATGCCTACATTAAACCGGTCCGTGGTGCAAAAAAGGTTGGGGACCCCTGGTCTTCAGTGTCAAATGCCAAATTGAGGTCAAGGAGCACCAAAACAGAGCAGTCACCCACACAACATTCAAAATGTTTCTTTTATCCCCGGTGGCCAAAATCTGATGAATACTTGTCAGTATTGACAATAACTATAGTGCACAACGAAGAGGCTTCTTTATTTCAAGACTGTGGTAAACAGACCTTCAGTATCCGACGCTCCGTAGATGTTTAGCAAAAAATAAAAATACTAATTGGTTGAACCGGTGAATTGAGACGGAGAGAAAAAGAGAGAAATAGATAGAGAGAGCAGTTATCCATGGCAATAAACCTCCTCCTTGACGAAACAGAGAAGGAGCCAATGTATCACATCTTTTTTAACTTTCCCACCCCTCCTTCTACCCTCCCAAACACTCTCTCCATTCATTCGTCTCTTTCCCAGCCGCCCATTATTTTGCTCCCTTCCACTCTCGGTATCTCCTCTTTTTTTCCCACTCCGTCCGTCCTAAACTCTGCACTCTCTCTCTCTTTCCCTCTCTCTCTCTCTCTCTCTCTCTCTCTCTCTCTCTCTCTCTCTCCCCTCGTCTCCTCAGCTCACCTCTCATGCTAATAGGCCATTGATGCGGTCGCTATGGTGATGAACTTTTTCATTCCGGTGGAGAGGAACGGGCCAATGGACTGACAGGATTAGGGAGATGCTGAGTAACCTGTGAATGTGTGTGTGGAACAGATTATTACAAGTGAGAGAGTGTGTGAACATTTGTTAATCTACATATTTAATTTCTTGCAAATTCTTCACAATAAAAGTGTCACTGTGTCTCCCCCATGTGTTCTGTGTGTGTGTGTGTGTGTGTGTGGTGGGCGTGGCTTCCTTCAACCACCTCCTGGGCTCATCTCCAACACCTTTCTGTAATCTTCTCATCAAACCACCCAGTGAAATACCCCGGCTCCCTTCAACTCGGGGCGTAATTATTATAGGGTTTGCAGGCGCAGAAGCTTCGCTTTCCACCGCCAGAGATACGGTGAGACGGCTTGAGGAGTAGAGGCCAAAAGAAGAGCCCAAAAAGAAGTGATCAAACATATTCAATTCCATTTAACACACAGCAGCTAAGCTACGCTCATCGATAGCCTCTTTTAAAGTCCACTGCCTTAATGCACAGCATTATTAATCTTTTTTTATTTATTAATATACACAGTTTCGGATGAGCTGATGAGTCAAACAACGACGTATTGTTTTTTGGCAGTTGTGCAAAAATGAAGAAAATGACGGAGCCTTACAGGACACATCGCTGTCACAGTCGGACTGGTTAAACCTGCTGAGTGTGTGTGTGGGTGTGTGTGTGTGTGTGTGTTTGTGTGTGTGTGACTTGCTGACTTGGCAAACGTTTGCACTGTAGCAAACATTTTTGGCTGTGTTTGGTAGCGATGCTCCGTTGCTACAATAAGCTCCCTGATTCCCATCCATCAAACTCCAGAGGGGTTTAACCACACACACACACACACACACACACAAGAACATCGGATATACTACTGGACTTTGGCCGTCTCCCGTGAAGGAGATGCTGAATCACTTCACGCAGTTCAAGCAAACAGACATCTAAAGTACATAAGCCAACCTAATGTGGATGAAAAGACGCAGTATGCACGTCACAAGCGGCAACTGCATTTCCCCAGACTTTTATTTTGAAAGAACAAATCGCGAGTTACCGGGCGTAGAATGACACGCCATCTTTGACGCGTCCAAAACTGAAGCTTTTATAAGAGAGAAACCTGGAGCGCCGGACTTTGACGAGTTGTGGGAGAGATCAATTATTGGACGATAAAAATAAAATAAAGTTCCGCATAAACTCTGGAAAAACTATAGCTACTACCACTGTTCCAGTCCCACCAGTCCATCGATACACAGTACGAGTGGTCGGCACTGGTCGGACTAGGCAGCTGTCTGTAAGCACTCCTACACTGTTAGGTTGTAATAGTTTATTTTGATATCGCACATGTGCAGAGGAAGTCTTATGCTTTAAATTAATACATATAGAAAGATATTATAATAGGAAATATTAGTGAGAATGTTGATATTGTTGTTAATGTGTTATGAAGCATAGGGGTAATGTCTACTCAATGCAAATGTAAATGGCAAGAATTAATGTATGTTGCATGGAGTGAATGTATGTTTAGTATTTCAGATTGTCGAAGCCGGTTGAAGCCCGTGAAGTGACTCTAATGCAGACAATAATGGGACTTTTATTGTGAAAATACTTGTCTAGCGACTTGACCGGAAGTGACCTTTTGACCTGGTGTTCATGACATTTGACCCCTCCATTTTGATATCGGGACTTTTATCCAACAGGAAGGTGTTAGAGGCTGGACTACCTTTGAGAGGAGCTGATTGGCTGATTTTGGGACTAAGACTCTGTACTGGAGAAAGATCGTTCTCTTTGGTCTTGACCCGGGTCCTTCAGGCTGGATCCTGAGGAGCTGGATCACCACGAAGACCAAGATCCTGAGCCTCGATTGTTTGTTTACACTTCTTGCCATTAAATACTGTTAAACTGAATCCACGCGCATCCGGAGCCTGATGTCCAGCATCTGCCAAGAGCCCAGTTTCAGTTCCCAACCCGTCGTCCTGCCACCGTGCTTCGTGCCACGCTGTCCTCCATGGTGGCGCGGTCATATTCCATCGTTGGCTTTGGAATGCCAGAATGAAACCAAGAGTTTGAAGAGAAAGAAAGTCGACTCTCGAGTCTTCGTAGACGATGGCCCTCCCACTGGTCCGTACGGGGGAGGACCCCGCGGCCCCGAACAACAAGACGCAAGAACTACCAGAACTCCACGCGCCGCCGCGACGGAACCGTCCGAGAACTTCACGAGGCAAATAAACACATTCTTTAGACTTTCCTGCTCGTCCTCCTCGGCAGATTCCAGTGAGTCACTGAGGCTCGGCGTGACACGCCAACGAGCTCACGTCCCAGAGCGCAAAGCGTCCGCTGGTTTGCAGAAGCCGAGCCGTCTCCGTTTTAAATGGAGTCGTGTTTCGTCGTTTCTTGGTTTATTTTTTGACAGGATGGGATTAGAGTGAAAACAATGTTTCGTAAATACACAGTTGAGTCAACAACAAGCCGAGAGCTCCATGTTCTGTTTACCGGGAGGACGGAGTGGAGCCTCGCCGAGGAACGGAGGAACAAGCTGGACCTCCTCTCCGCCTCGCGACGCCCTCTGCAATTTCTCAATTACTGAAACTATTTATGGGAGTCAAGCGTGCAGCCCCCCCCCCCCCCCTAGTGTTATGAAACCCTCCACGCCCCCTCGAGACGACAAACAAACACACCCGCTTCTGATGGTGTTGTTGGGAACTGTTCATTTATTAAGACAAGGTTATATATATATATATATATATATATATATACACCACAGATAGTCCAGAACCTCGTCTTAATAATGTGTAGACACATATATATATATATAATTATTTATATGTGTGTATGTATATATAATAAACATATAATATATATGTGTGTATATAAATATTTATGTTTATATAAATATATAAATATATACACCACAGATAGTCCAGAACCTTGTCTTACAGTTTTTTTCGTTTGCTAAGCGACAGCGGGCACAACTGGAGTCACATGTGCAAAACTCTAACTCCAGTCTGCACAGCAGCAGTTCATGTGGACCAAACTCTAGTTTGTTTTTCATTGCTTGAACACAGTTTTCAAAACTCTAACACTTATCCCATGACTTTAACCACAACCTGCACAACACTGAGGATCTACAGCACTTTGTTCAAATGCTAAAACACTGCTGTCAAAACTGTGAACCACACATTCAAAACGGAATAGAGTTCAGCCTGGTGCCACTCAAACACTGCTGATTGCAATTTCAGCTGAAAGGCTAAGCAGGTGTCTTGTTTTAGACTTGTTAGTGAACACACACACATATATGTATATATAGATATATATTACAGTATATATAGGTAGAGCTCAGAAAGACTCATTTTGGAAATGGAACAAGGAAGACGGGTTCGTGGAGGGAGAAGGGTGTCAGGGAGAGGGGGATGCGTGGAGGAAGACAAAGAGCTGTTATTCCAGATGAAATAAGGGCTCCACTTATAGAGCATGTCGTGAACCATGGTCTCTCATTGAGAGAGGCAGGTTGAGGGGGCAACAAAAGTGTTTGGTCACCACCCACATGACCAAATGTCTCTTTTGGAAGCCATGCGTGCCGGATGTGAGGACACGAGTCCAGAGGACTGCCAGGGATGGATCAGGCCCTCCAGAAGGTTCTTCCCCAGGTGGCAAGAGAGAACATGAGATGTGATGTTGATGACAACATGTGGCCTGATGCTAGAGAGAGGATGAGACCCTCAATTATATGTTCGAATTACAGTATGTACTTTTAGTTTCTACCTTTTTTTTCTCATTACTGTAATTCCGTAAATTACTACAGACTATTGAAGCAAACTGTTAATTTTCATTTACCTTAAAGAATTATTATGTTTGAAAAAATTTAATAAATCATGTGAAAGAATGTCACTCTTTTCTTTGAAGAAAATATTACTTTGTTTGAAGTCACTGAAATTGTTCAAACTGTAAAGATGAAAAGTTTGTATTTTCTGTATTGGTGTTTGATGCTCGTGTTTTTACTCAGTGTGTTCTGGGTGACAGTGTGTGTTACCTCAGTGTGTGTTACCTCAGTGTGTGTTACCTCAGTGTGTGTTACCTCAGGTGTTGGTAGTGCAGACTGTAGTTAGAGTTTTGCACATGTGACTCCAGTTGTGCCCGCTGTCGTTTAGCAATCGAAAAAAACTGTAATAATGTGTATACACACATATATATATATATAATATATGTGTGTGTATATATTATATACATATCATATATATGTGTGTGTGTGTGTGTGTGTGAGTCTGTGTGTCTATGCGTCTGTGTGTGAGTCTGTTTGTGTGTGAGTCTGTGTGTCTATTCGTGTGTGTGTGTGTGTGTGTGTGTAAGTCTGTATGTGTGTGTGAGTCTGTGTATCTATGCGTCTGTGTGTGAGTGTGTGTGCGTGAGTCTCTGTGTGTGTGTGTGTGTGTGTGTGTGTGTGTGCACAAAGACAGACACAGACAGCAGGATTGTCTCTATGAAGTCATCATGAAGTCATTGTGAAGCCTCATCGTTGAATCCTGTGATGGTGATCACATGATCACATGGTCACGTGATCACGTGATCACATGGTCACGTGATCATGTGGTCACGTGGTCACGTGGTGATGTGTGTGAGGAGCCAGCGAGACGTGTCCACCAGGCTCCTGACCGCCCCGTGCCCACGCCGGGTCTCCATCGCTACCTGGACGCCACCACCAGGTAAACAAGGAGACAGTCATTCATCTCACACCTAGTTTGGTACTTCTGTACTCAGGGGCGTCGGACGCTGCTGGATCGAACCAGAAGGGTCTCACAACAGTGTGTGTGTGTGTGTGTGTGTGTGTGTGTGTGTGTGTGTATATTTGTAGAAGCCCTTATTCGAGAATGGGTTTTAAATTATTAATACAAGCAATTATTTCGGCCCCTCCGCACCTTTAGCACCTTTATCCCCCCCCCCTCGTCGTATGAACCAAACTGTACTGCAATTTGCTGTAGAGGAAAACTGTTGGTGTTTCACTTCTCTTGAATCTTTTTTTAGGCGAATACTCGGCTCGACTCTTTTTGAGCGTTTCTCTATCTCCCTCTAACAAACCATCTTTGGCCAAGGGAGGACGGGAGGATGGGGGGGGGGGGGGGGAGGTTTGTGTGTGGCGGAGTGCAATGGCATCTGAAAGACATTGAGGACTGAGATGAAAGAGATATATAGGAGGGGGAACGCGACGAGACGAGAATGCGAGAATACGACAGGACGACGGGAAACAGACGACCGCATCAAAATGTGTGTGTGTGTGTGTGGGGGGGGGGGAGAGACAACAGAAGTGAGAGACAGGGCAGCTGATGTATTTTACGAGCCGGTTCTCTCTTCAAAGATCTGCCAAAGAGCTGATGATGCATCCTGCTGCTGCTCAGAGCACACACACACACACACACACACACACTTTTTAATGAGGGAAAATAACAAAAAAAAGAATCTGCTTTCATCATGTGGGTAAAAAGCTGCACCGGCTCAGGAAGCGGACTCGCTTTGTGCCGACGCGGAGAGACCGGAGTCGGCCGAACCGAAATCACGTCGGCAATTAGAGAAGACAGCCGGAGGCCCCGTCCGTCCCGGAGCCGAGGAACAAAGCTGCTGCATTCACAACGTTTGCATCAAATGTCCTCCAGAGTTCTGACGGGAAAACAGACGGAAAATAGAAGAACTCCAGAGAATGTGTGGGGGGGGGGGGGGGATGAAAGGCAGAGAGACAGAGCGATGGAGGAGCCGACGGGAGCCTTCTTCTCTTCGAGCTGATAAGACCACACTCGGCTCACAAAGGGAACGATGGAGGACAGACACTGCTCTCACACACACACACACACACACTCACACACACACACACGCACACACACACACTGACTTTGACAACATTCACAACCAGATGTTCCTGAGAGGATGAGTTCCTTCTCCTCTCCAGTGTCGGATCGTGCTGCTCTTCCCCGCCACAAACACATGATTTCACTTTTTAGGAGAAACTAGAAGCGTTCCCGGAAGCTAACCCTCGTTGATGGATCTTCGCCGACTCACAAGCGCTTTGGCGTTATGTTCATTTGTGTCACGGCCATGAAGTCCCCCGAGAGCCCGGAGAACAACAAAGGACTTGTTTTGTCCAACAAGACAAAAACTCCACCGCTATTTCATTGAAATATATTTTAAAAAACAACGCCGAGCTCCACTGCCACCTCCAGAACAACCAGGCCAAGAGCGGCCCGACGACACCAGGGAACGCCGGGGGCGCTTTCACTGGGAAACGGTTCGGATGGACACAGTGTGACCTTTGACCCCGAGCGGAGACGACGACCCGGAGGAAGAAGAGCGTGGGGACGAAGACAGGCGGCTGAGAGGGAGGCGGCCACCCGTCTTTCCTCCTCGGCCACATTCACAGAGAGAAAGTCACACACACACACACACACACACACACACACACACACACACACACACACACACACACACACACACACACACACACACACACACACACACACACACACACACACACACACACACACACACACACAGAGTGGCAGGCCGGGTGGGGCATTGGGTTGGCAGAGGCATTACTGAGGTGACACACGTGGATCCTCACACTGATCAGACGGCAGCGATGCCGGGAACCTGAGCTGCACGAGACGCGACGGCGGGAAATAAACTGATATATGACATCATCAAAGCCATTTGGCTCCTTCACCATGAACCACTGCCAATGACAACAACATATATACTCACTCGAGGGGAAGTAGTTTGTATCGCTCTCTGGTTAGAGTTGTTGTTGTTGTTGTTATTGTGTTTATATATATATATATATAAATAGTGTATTGCTAACTGTTGAACATGTGATCCGTGACTGACGGTTGGTTTGTACATGGGAGTCACAGGTATGTCACAAAACCCCAAAACACCGTCCAGGTTCATGACATCATCCGTAGGCGTGAGTTTCACCAAAAAAAGATGTAAATGTCCTCCCCTGCTTTGACTTAACATCTTGAACTTTGACCTCGTGCTGCACACTTCTGAGGATTGTGGGTCGGAGTAGCCAGAAGAGCTGGCTGGCTTGCATTCTGCAGAGCGCGACCGGAGGCAGTGGGACGTCCGGGTATTTCTGGCACGCCGAATTTGACATAATATGTGTATCGAGACGTACTACTTTTTTTTTTTAGGACATAATTAAAGCGTGTGGGATTATTACAGGTATTTAAAGGCACAGTCAGTCTTTATATTCTGAATTAGTGAGGTACTCTGGGGGGGGTCACTTCAGTCACTCTCATAGGACTTGAAAGAGCTGTGGACCGACTCGTAAACATGGAGGAGCGCCCCTTTAAAAAGAGGTCAGGGGTCATGAAGGTTAATGCCGTTCCATTGTCGAGCATATCTTAACCTCCTGTTACCTTCAGATGGACCAACATCTTTTACCCTTTTTTGACCACAGCAATGAAAACCTCCAGAAAATGATTAGAATTAATATTGTTTCCCAAGTTTAAGTGTCAGGTGCTTTATGTTTGTTTGTTGACGACCTAAATAACCTTTTGAATAAATACAAATGTTGATATTATATGTTTTACACAGTGAAAAACAGCCTGGGGTCAAATTGACCGATGCGTACGAGTTGTGTTCAGGACATTGAAAACATATCATCCTGTGAATTTGATGTTTTCCCAGTTGTTCCCAATAAATTAGGAAAAGTCATGAAATATGAAGCAAAAAACATGATGACAATCATTGAATGGGGTCAAATTGACCCCAAAGGTCATCGGAGGGTTAACTAAACTGTGTCGTCTTCACTGGTCTCAGCATACCTGAGCCGCAGGAGAGCAAACAAGTGTGGGGCTGGCTAATAGATTGTGAGAATGCATAAATACGTGATTAGATCGGATGCACCCTGCCCAAGTGCCCACGAGCAAGACGTCTCTCCCCAACAGCAGCTGACCAGAGGGCCTGGGCGACGGATGAAAAAAAGCCTGTGTGTCAACAGGTGATAAGCGGGCTGTGAGCAGCAGCCGTGGGGCCTCTGAAAGTTTAATAAGCGTCTTGTTTTCGGAGACGAGGGGGAGTCGCTCGCAGGAGCAACCGAAGCCCTCGGGACCAAAGTTCAAATAACCCCCGAAAAACACGGTTCACCGTGTTTTTCGGGGGTTATTTGAACTTTGGTCCCGAGCAACATCTGCTGAGGTCAGAACCACCGGCTGAGCGACTCGGTCTGTTCACACACACACTCATGTTAAATGACCCCCTCTCCTACACTCACACCGGACTGTGACTCCTCCTCACAACGACCCCTTTGTACCGCACACACCCCCGAGCCGGAGCACAGAGGTACACTTTGACATCAGGAGGAGGAGGAGGAGGAGGAGGGGAAGGTAGGCAAGATCAAAAGGATGGGGGCACCGAATTGCAGGACATCGGCTCCCCCTCCTCCCTCTCCTGCGTCCTCCTGTGTGTGTGTGTGTGTGTGTGTGTGTGTGTGTGTGTGTGTGTGCAATAATCAGCAGAGAGGAAGGACTTATAATTTGAAACGCTGCATCACAAACCTAACCAGCCCAAATAAATTATTCAACACACACACACACAGACACACACACACAGACACACACACAGACACACAGTCGTTCTCACGCTGCAACAGGCCTCTGGAGCTTAATAAGAAGTAATTAGAAGACTTCCCTTTTACACCTTTTGCTCTCCTACTCTCTCGTTCTTCTTTTATCCTCCGTTTTGAATTTTTAATGAGAAAACCTGAGGGGGGGGGGGGAGGGACTCTTTTCATGGATTGACAAGTTTGAAGCAGCTCTTGTTTGGTGGAGTCCGAGCAGACCGGAGGATAAGCCCCCTCAGCCCAGCCTGTTGAGCACAGCTGACTGCGGGGGGGGGTCTCATGTGTCGGATGGTTCTCCCTGCCAGCGCACAGCTATTGACCAGGAGAACAAAGCTGGAGAGGTTCGTCCGGGGTCGCAGTCTTTATGGAGGCCGGACGGCGACGTGGATGCACCGGTTCACAGCTTTACACCCCTACCCCTCCTCTTCAGAACAACAACAACAACGTTTAGATTTCAAAATGAAAGAATGATCTCAAACAACCTCGTACAAAAATGTCGTCACAATATGCACAAAAACAAAACAGTTTTGTCCATTTTTACAAAAAAATTGCCTCGGAAAACAATTCACTGAATAAGGTGAGTGTCGTGTAACAAACTCTATTTAATAAGTTTCATTGCAGCCATTTGCTAAAATAAAAAGTTAGCTCCATCTTGACAGGAAAAAACAGAAATGTAGAAATGTTTGCAGATTTATTAAAAAAGAAAAACTGAAATATCACAGTGTCTGAATACGTATGACCGTGACGTATGAATAAGTATTTTTCTTTTTTTTTTGTCTACACTATATATATATATTATATATATATTATATA
>NC_079399.1:21070654-21133154 GCF_029220125.1 Pseudoliparis swirei | reverse complement strand
TGAAACGCGTGCTTTAGGGGTTTCAATTAGTTCCACCTTGGCTGAATGCCAACGGGAAGAGGACAATTACTTCTCTAATGGTTTTCATCTGGTTCGGCTTTTGCAATCACCTCGTGGCCCCGCCCTGAAGCATGCCTGCTTCATGTTGAACGGACATCACGCTCTATAGAAGAAGACTTGAAACTAGAGACTGAGACATGAACTCATGTTTACACTGTTTACGAGGGGGGAAATCAATAAAGAAGTCGAGTTATTTCCTCATAGGCTTCAATACAGCCAGAGGAGTCGCCCCCTGGTGGTCAGCGGAGAGAATGCAAAGACACCGCGTGACGCTTCAGACCTCGGAGCTCGCGGCCCACGAACGCCACAAGCGTCCTGCATGAGTCAGCTCTGAGCAGCTGGGGCCGCCACTCACTGCACACACACACACACACACACACACACACACACACACACAGCTGTTGCACCCCGCCAACACAGCAATGCATCTCCGCAGGACGCTCACGTCTCCCGTCGAATGACGGCAGCTCTTAAAAAGCTCTCGTAAACAACGGCGCCGGCGTCCCTGCTGCCGAGGAGCGACGCGCTCCAGAGCGCGTTTGTAAGTACGTTGTTTGACTTTCTTTTTCTTTTCTCGGTATCAGGAATAGTTTGTGTGGTTTCCATTCTGGGACATGGACACGATCTCTTTGAAACAACCGGCGCTTTTGTTAAACGCAGAACGGAGGGATTCCAACAGCTGGATTCAATTAGGGGCTTTCTTAAAGGGGGGGAGTGGCCATCGCACACGGCGTGTCTCACACACACACACACACACACACACACAGTGTGTGATTGGAGATGGGAGGAAGGCACGGGGACGAGGTCCGACACGTCCATAGAAGCTGCTCGTACATTTGAACCCTCCGAATCTAAAGCTGCTGCTCCGCGTCGGACATGTCGAGGGGATTCAAGGAACAAAAAACAACAAAAAGAAACAACAGCTTCATCAGCAACCGAGGACACATTCCTGAACATGGGGGGGGGGGGCATTCTCTCATTAAAAACCAGGGCATTTATAGACCGTAGTGGCAACATAAACACAGAGAGGGAACAAGAATGTTATACGACACCCCAAAAAAAGAAATGCATCATACGATAGAATCCAAAGAGCAGAACAAGAAAGGATGAAGTCAAATTGTTCCATCTTCAATAAAAGTGGATCACTCTCACCATTCAAAAGAGACCACACACACACACACACACACACACACACACACACACACACACACACACACACACACACACACACACACACACACACACACACACACACACACACACACACACACACACACACACACACACACACACACACACACACACACTCACACACACACACACACACACACTGCAGATGGCCTTTCAGAGCAGTCTACACCTGGGTGTCAAGAGGGTTCACCTCCGTGCCCCCCCCCCCCCCCCCCCCCCTTGCACCAGGACACCTCTGACATGTGTCATAAAGTGTCAGTGCGCGTGCTCATTAGCATTTAACGAAGGTGTGTTCACCCCCCCCCCCGTGTCATTACACACCCCGCAGCTGACAAAAGCGCACGAGCTGCTTTTGAGGACCGAGAAGCACCGACAGAACACAGAGCCTGAGCGCGCGCGCGCAAGTGTGTGTGTGTGCGTGTGTGTGTGTGTGTGTGTGCGTGCGTGTCACTCATAATGTGGCATCAAATGAATGCCGCCCCGTATCTCCAGCGCTGAATCCCTCTCGTGCGCTGTGAGTGGGGAGCACAGCGCACGAAACGCGCGAGCGCCATTCCAAAGCACGCGCGTCCCCAAACGCAGCTCACGTGTCCAGCGGACCCGGTCCGCCACTGAGCGGTACCGAGATAAAGAGTGGACGGTATTGCGTGTTTTACCACTTTAACGTGGACAACCAGCCACGTGCCGCCGCCGCGTCTTCTTCTTCTTCTTCTTCTCGGGCGCATCGCGGCTGCGCATGTCTGTAAAATGTCACGCTAACGTCTCAGTTGTAGTTTCGCTCGGAACTCCCCGGCGTGTATCTCCTCTGATAGAGTTTCTCCTTTCAAAAACATTTTTTGTTAGGGAAGCTTTCTTACCTCATGACGAAAGTGTTGCCGCGCGGCCAAATATATCACCAAGTTCCCCGGTACTGACGCGGTTGTTCTCCCCCGGAAAAAAAAGTTCGCCGCTCGGTTCAAGGCGACCAGATGAAAGGGGGTGCCGACGGCAGGCTATCCGGTAAAAAAAAAAGTGCACAAGTAAAACTAAAAAGGAACGAACATTTGGGAACATGAATAAAAAAAAGAAAGAAAAAGAACCAGTCGAGTCCTACATGGTCCAGAGCGGCTCCGCTTGCTGGTGACGCTGCGAGGAGGGACGTGGAGAACCGAAGCCTTTCTCTCCGTGTCTGTGACGCGCTCCGGGCCCGTGATGCGTCGCGCTGCGGCTCGGATGCCGGTCTGCCGCCGGTCTGCTGCCTCTGCCTGCTGGCTGCGACTCGCTCTGCGTTCACGGCCGCACTGGAAGCTCCTACTTCGAAGAGCCACGGACGAAAGTTACCAGCGGCACCGCTAAGTCTTAAATTATAGGAGGCACGTCAAAGAAAACGACACATCCGAGAGGGAGGCGAGGCTTCTTGAGCCGAAGGGATGCTTCTTGGTGCAAAAAATTGTCTCCAAATTCTGATATAGTCATTGCGAGGCGAACACAGAACTGAATGGTGAATTATTTATTTGATATGTGTGTGGCTCTTTACGCAAAGACAGATACTCTGCCCGTCCCCTCTACACTACTCATCTAAACTTTGGGTTTATATACAAACTATTTTTTTGGGTCTTTCGTGTCTGCGCTGTTTTTTTTATAATTTTCTTCCCACGGTACCTGAAGGCAGCATTTGACGCCATTTGTGGGACGCAGCACCTACAGGTTGCCCCTGACAACTGAGTTGGCTCTCTTGCTGTGATGTGGAGCTCGGACCACAGCGGACTGCAAATAATACAACATATGCATGTTGAAGTTAAGTTAAAAAATGAAGAATAAATACAAATTCCAGTAACCTTGGATTATTATTAGTATTATTATTTAAAGTAGTCGTATTATTTAAAATTGTATTATTATTTACATATATTTTCACTATAAACTCTCTTGCAATGCACACTCTGAATTAATCTTCTATTTGCTCTCATGCCAAACTTCCGCACCGTGTTTTAGGAGACCGCAGCTCAAAGGACAAATACTGAAACGTTGATGATGTAATATCTTCTGTTTTGCACCAACTTTTTAATTTTGCACATTTGCAGACCCTGCCACAGGTTGCCCCCGACACCCGTTGTGTTATTTACTGTACTCCACACCCCCTTGCTATGTAATCTGTATATATAGTGCAACGCAACAACGACAACAAACAAACGGGAAATTTGCTTCATGCAAAATAATTAAAATCAGCTTATAGTCTGAAGACATACGGGAAGGCGCTGCCTTCTTTTTATTTCACTGTTCTGAAAGTCGACGCTGGGTGTGTGTGTGTGGGGGGTGGGGGGGGGGGGGCTGTAACTGACTCAGCTGTTGATGAACCAGCCGTCAGCTGTGTGCCCCCCCCCCCCCCCCCACCGGCTTGTTATTGTGATCATCTAAACACGCTGACACGTCGTTTGATCTCTCATCTGCTCAGGAAGAGAGGAAAGCATTCAAATAAAGATGTTGACGTAAACCTCCGAGTTCAGTCTTCTGAGTTTATTTAATGTCGATCGATACAATTCTAATAATAAGAATATATATATATATACCCCAACTGTGTTCGCCATCTAGTGTGCGACCTATGGTATTACACAGCCATCGGATACTGTACTGTACTTGTAAGAAGTTTTGTATTAGTTGTACTCTACTCCCATATTTATACAAGAGGATGTAACACGTGTTACTCAACTGAATCTATTTGACAGCTAGTTCTGTTTCAGATCGTCTCCTGATCCGATGTGAGGTCAAAGGTCAGGGATGTCGTACGTGTACAGATTGTAAAGCCCTCTGAAGCCAATTTTGAATTTTTTATATTGGTTTATACAAAATAAACTGAACTGAATTGAATTGAAATGTACCAAAAATCTGATTGCATAATAAATAACTATTGTGACGGATCAATGCTAGATATAATTTCCACCATCTGAAGCAATGCTACTTACAATGTTGTTACAGTTGTCATAGAATGCTATATAAATAATACTCATCACCACACATCTAGTTTTCTAAACAAAAGGTGCTGGAATAAAAATAGATTATGGATAATAATCTCTAACTAATCTGCTGTATTTAGATGTGTGGAGTAGTTGCAGGGAGCGTGGAAAGGCCACTTTATTTCAGTCAGATCTAAGGGGCAACCAGCAGAGGGCGACATTTTAAATTTCCCCACACAATTCAGTCCATGATTACTTCCGGTCCTGCGCCGAAGGATCATGTCAAAACAAAAGCTCGGAGCCATTGGGAAAACGCGTGGTAACGAAAGCATTCGTTCCTGTGTAGCTACGTCTCTTTTATACTAACTTGTTGATTGAACACACGATGTATAACACGATCCACTGACAACATTAGTTCATCTGGCTAAGAAAACACGCAACATTCAGAACTCATGTCTGACGAGCTTTTGTTTTGAAAAAGAAACCCGGAAGTGGTTCCGGCTTCACGGTCGCTTCCCTCTGATTGGCTGCCCTCGCGCTGTGTGCTGATGTGGTGTTCTGAAGGTAGCAAACCCGGACTGATTCAGACCGATTCTTTGGTTTAATAGTGACTTTGCTCGGTTCGAAGAAACAAACAATCATGCCGTACTTTCAGACTTGGGAGGAGTTCGCCCGCGCGGCAGAGAGACTGTATCTGACGGACCCCATGAAGGTGAGAACACCCCGAGAAGTCGCTTCGCATGCTAGCCGCGCAGCTCGTCAGCGACGTGGTCGCGCCAGCTGCGGGTCTTGACTCGGAGCTGTTCTTGTCCTCAGGTCCGCATGGTCCTCAAGTACCGACACTGCGACGGCAACCTCTGCATCAAAGTGACCGACAACGCCGTGGTAAGTGAGTTGGATCCGTGTGGATCCGTCGTGCCGGTTTGTTGACTGACCGGTCGGTCGGTTTAATCCACCGGTCCGCAGAACTTGTGTTTCTCCACGATTCTTTAAAAGAAAAGTTCTTCAGCATGGGAACAAATTATAATTAAAACAACTAATTGACTAATGCATCGTAATCGACCAAGACAAAAAGGACTGATTTCAATTCAGTTTATTTGTATAGCCCATTATCACAAATTACAAATTTGCCTCAGAGGTCTTTACAATCTGTCCACATAGACATCCCTGACCTTTGACCTCACATCGGATCAGGAACAACTCCCAAGAAATAGAAAAAACCCTTTGAGGGGAAGAAACCTTCAGGAGAGCAACAGAGGAGGATCCCTTTTCCAGAATGGAGAGAACAATAGATGTCATGTGACCAGATGAACAATAGATGTCATGTGACCAGATGAACACTAGATGTCATGTGACCAGATGAACAATAGATGTCATGTGACCAGATGAACAATAGATATCATGTGACCAGATGAACAATAGATGTCATGTGACCAGATGAACAATAGATGTCATGTGACCAGATGAACAATAGATATCATGTGACCAGATGAACAATAGATGTCATGTGACCAGATGAACAATAGATGTCATGTGACCAGATGAACAATAGATGTCATGTGACCAGATGAACAATAGATGTCATGTGACCAGATGAACAATAGATGTCATGTGACCAGATGAACAATAGATGTCATGTGACCAGATGAACAATAGATGTCATGTGACCAGATGAACAATAGATGTCATGTGACCAGATGAACAATAGATGTCATGTGACCAGATGAACAATAGATGTCATGTGACCAGATGAACAATAGATGTCATGTGACCAGATGAACAATAGATATCATGTGACCAGATGAACAATAGATGTCATGTGACCAGGTGAACAATAGATGTCATGTGACCAGATGAACAATAGATATCATGTGACCAGATGAACAATAGATATCATGTGACCAGATGAACAATAGATATCATGTGACCAGATGAACAATAGATATCATGTGACCAGATGAACAATAGATGTCATGTGACCAGGTGAATAATAGATGTCATGTGACCAGATGAATAATAGATGTCATGTGACCAGATGAACAATAGATGTCATGTGACCAGATGAACAATAGATGTCATGTGACCAGATGAACAATAGATATCATGTGACCAGATGAACAATAGATGTCATGTGACCAGATGAACAATAGATGTCATGTGACCAGATGAACAATAGATGTCATGTGACCAGATGAACAATAGATGTCATGTGACCAGGTGAACAATAGATGTCATGTGACCAGATGAACAATAGATGTCATGTGACCAGATGAACAATAGATGTCATGTGACCAGATGAACAATAGATGTCATGTGACCAGATGAACAATAGATGTCATGTGACCAGATGAACAATAGATGTCATGTGACCAGATGAACAATAGATGTCATGTGACCAGATGAACAATAGATGTCATGTGACCAGATGAACAATAGATGTCATGTGACCAGATGAACAATAGATGTCATGTGACCAGATGAACAATAGATGTCATGTGACCAGATGAACAATAGATGTCATGTGACCAGATGAACAATAGATGTCATGTGACCAGATGAACAATAGATGTCATGTGACCAGATGAACAATAGATGTCATGTGACCAGATGAACAATAGATGTCATGTGACCAGATGAACAATAGATGTCATGTGACCAGATGAACAATAGATGTCATGTGACCAGATGAACAATAGATGTCATGTGACCAGATGAACAATAGATGTCATGTGACCAGATGAACAATAGATGTCATGTGACCAGATGAACAATAGATGTCATGTGACCAGATGAACAATAGATGTCATGTGACCAGATGAACAATAGATGTCATGTGACCAGATGAACAATAGATGTCATGTGACCAGATGAACAATAGATGTCATGTGACCAGATGAACAATAGATGTCATGTGACCAGATGAACAATAGATGTCATGTGACCAGATGAACAATAGATGTCATGTGACCAGATGAACAATAGATGTCATGTGACCAGATGAACAATAGATGTCATGTGACCAGATGAACAATAGATGTCATGTGACCAGATGAACAATAGATGTCATGTGACCTGATGAACAATAGATGTCATGTGACCAGATGAACAATAGATGTCATGTGACCAGATGAACAATAGATGTCATGTGACCAGATGAACAATAGATGTCATGTGACCAGATGAACAATAGATGTCATGTGACCAGATGAACAATAGATGTCATGTGACCAGATGAACAATAGATGTCATGTGACCAGATGAACAATAGATGTCATGTGACCAGATGAACAATAGATGTCATGTGACCAGATGAACAATAGATGTCATGTGACCAGATGAACAATAGATGTCATGTGACCAGGTGAACAATAGATGTCATGTGACTAGATGAACAATAGATGTCATGTGACCAGATGAACAATAGATGTCATATGACCATGAACAATAGATGTCATGTGACCAGATGAACAATAGATATCATGTGACCAGATGAACAATAGATGTCATGTGACCAGATGAACAACAGATGTCATGTGACCATGAACAATAGATGTCATGAGACCATGAACAATAGATGTCATGTGACCTGATGAACAATAGATGTCATGTGACCAGATGAACAATAGATGTCATGTGACCATGAACAATAGATCACATGTGACCAGGTGAACAATAGATGTCATGTGACCAGATGAACAATAGATGTCATGTGACCAGATGAACAATAGATGTCATGTGACCAGATGAACAATAGATGTCATGTGACCAGATGAACAATAGATGTCATGTGACCAGATGAATCATTACAGAGTAACAACACAGTCAATGAGTATGACGGCGTGTATGAATAGTTGCTCGTAGACATGGATTTGTTGATAATATAAACGTGACATGTAAATTCATGTGTTGTTCATTCTTCGCCTCCCAAGACTTTTTAGATTTCCACGCAGGCTCCTCTGGTTCTGCAAATTGAAAGTTGTCATTTGTGACATAAACATACAGGACTGTCTCAGAAAATTAGAATATTGTGATGAAGTTCTTTATTTTCTGTAATGCAATTAAAAAAACAAATGTCATGCATTCTGGATTCATTACAAATCAACTGAAATATTGCAAGCCTTTTATTCTTTTAATATTGCTGATTATGGCTTACAGCTTAAGAAAACTCAAATATCCTATCTCTAAATATTAGAATATCATGAAAAAGTATTAACTCGAAACACCTGCAAGGGTTTCCTGAGCCTTGACAAACACTCAGCTGTTATAAATCTTTTTTTTTACTTGGTCTGAGGAAATATTAAAATTTGATGAGATAGGATTTTAGAGTTTTCTTAAGCTGTAAGCCATAATCAGCAATATTAAAAGAATAAAAGGCTTGCAATATTTCAGTTGATTTGTAATGAATCCAGAATGCATGACATTTTTGTTTTTTTAATTGCATTACAGAAAATAAAGAACTTTATCACAATATTCTAATTTTCTGAGACAGTCCTGTATATACGTATACACATGTACATACATATACATACACAAACATACATATACACACATACATACACACACACACACATAAATACACACACATATTTACATAAAACAATAAACAAAACAAAAAACTTGTCCCCATTAACCGTAGTAAATATTAGTTATAACGAATGACGGTCTGTACCGAACAGTTTTAAATTGTTCCATTCATAACCCGTCTAACGATGTCTTCCCCGTCTTTTGTCCCCCCCCCCCAAGTGTTTACAGTACAAGACCGACCAGGCCCAGGACGTGAAGAAGATCGAGAAGCTCCACGGGAAACTGATGCGGCTCATGGTCTCCAAGGAGACGCACAGCGGCTCCTTGGAGACGGACTGAAGCGCTCCGCGGGCCGCGGCCTTCTAAACCGAGCGGACTGAGTTCAGTGGACACGTTGGAGCACCGGGGAGCCCGGGCGACGGCAACGTGGCGAGATTGATCCGGCTGCCTACGCTGACGCTAATACCTTTAGGGACGCGTCACGTATCCTGTGTGTATTTTACTCTCGGGACTTTTTTTGATACTTTTTTCATTAAAAATCCAGGGATTTTTCCTTTTTACTCATCAGGTATTGTGATCTCGTCCCTGATGGTATTACTGTAACGTAGTCGGTGTAGGTTGCTTTGGAAATGTAGAGGGAGGAGGTGATGGGTGGGGGGGGTAATGAGGGATGAAGTGTCCACAAATGACAAATCCTCTGCTGCTGCAGTGAGCACCTTTGGCATCTTGATTTTAATTTTTTTTTCACAGGAGCGAGTGTTTGATTTCTGTTTTAAAAAAGGACGTGTAATGAAGACATCGCATGTATTTTCTTTTTTTCTATTTACGTGTAAGCAGCTATGTTGGATGACATCTCAGCACGGCCGCTGTGTTCCTGTCGTCTTTCATCGTGGAGTTGCGCCTCATGAATGAAGCAGGACCATCTGATTTACTAACCTCACTGTGGAGGACCTACACACACACACATGCATACACACACACCTCCAAATGCCATTTTTCTTCTGAGAATCATTACGTTACATGTTAAATAAATGTTTATTTACCCCAGTACAGCCAGTACTCCTGTGTTCATCTTGTGGTGTCGACAGTGTGACGTCTGCATGTTTCCTTCCCTACTTTCTAGCCCCTACTTCCGGCTCCTTTTACGAGGACAAACTTTTAACTCCACACCAGCAAAGTTTCATGATGACATCTTGGACGGTTACAAAGTCGTTGTGGTGAAAATATTTGCCTGCGGAGAAATGGAAACATGAACACGTGGCAAATACAAAAAAAACAGCTTCTGTTGTAGCTCTTTGCTACAGAAGGCGCCCAAACCCCCCTCGCCCCCTCTCCTTACCCACTTACACTCTTTCTGCCATATTGAGTGCTCAAAATGTACCCATGTCTGGTCAGATGTTGATTTAAGTGTGCGTGTGATTGCGTGTTTAAACACTACCGTTCAAGAGTTTGGGATCAATTAGAAGAAGAAAAAACCTTTAGAAATGTCCTTATTTTTCAAAGCATGTTTTTTTCAATGAAGATGACATTAAATTAATCATAAATACACTTTATACATTGTAATTATGGTAAATGGCTATTCTCTGGTGTTTAATGAAGTCTCTACATAGTGTAGCGGCCCATCTCCAGTGCTCTAATGGTACATTGTGTTATCGCCTTCGTAGACTAGCGGAGGGGTAGAAACCCCTTTTTATGTGAGCGCAGCTGAAAACAGTTATGCTGGTGAGAGAAGCTATAGACTCGTAGTCACACACGGCGCAGCCTCCGCTGTCAAAGTTAAATATGATAGGCTATCGCAACCTGCTGACAGGGCGGAGTCACCTGAGAAGTTCACAACAATAGTTTTTTTCAATTTTAATCGGCTCAGGCACCGGAAAGAAGCACCGAAATGTGCGTTGCGTTTCGGTCCGGGTAATACCGGCTGTGCCACATTGGCACCGGTTTCCGGTACCCAACCCTAGTGATAAGGGGAGAATATATTTTTTTATTTTAATATAATTTTTTTACATTTCGGTGGAATCTGTCAGTTGGTCTGTTGCTTCTTCCCGCCTCAGCTGAAGCAGCCCCGAGATGTCGTTTTCAAAAAAGAGGAAGGTTGACACTGAAGGTCGCATCTTTCAGGAAAGATGGAAGGAACAGTATTTATCTTGGGAAGTAGGAGGCAAACCCGTGTGTCTTATTTGTTCTCAACAAGTGGCTGTAGCTCAGGAGTATAACATCAAAAGACACTACGAGACTCACGCCGAGAAATACAAGGAGTACACAGGGCAACTTCGGACTCAAAAGCTAAACGAGCTGGCATCATCGCTACAGAAACAGCAAGCAGTCAGTGTGGCTACCGACGGTGCGCCTTCTATGATAGGAAGGAAGGCAGGAGTAGTGAAATTGAGAGAAAAGGTAAATGCGGCTAATCCAGAGCAAGTATTCTGGAACTTTCACTGTATACTGCACCAAGAGGCTTTGTGCTGCAAGAGTCTGAACATGGACCATGTCATGCGTGTTGTTATTGAGACTGTGAATTTTATCAGAGCCAGAGGACTTAACCATAGGCAATATGACGCTTTTTTATTGGAAAACGACATTCATCATGGCCTTCCCTATCACACCGATGTGCGTTGGTTGAGCCGAGGCGCAGTGCTCAAACATTTCTACAAACTACACACAGAGATAGCCGAGTTCAAGCAGGGTAAAGGGAAGCCTGTGGTGGAATTGGACGACCCAGAATGGACCAGGGATCTTGCCTTTTTAGTGGACATTACGGAACACCGAAATGTGTTGAATGTTTCTATGCAGGGCCGCAACAAACTCGTCACAAAGTATTATGATAGTGTTTGTACTTTTCAAAGTAAACTGGAGTTATGGAAGACGCAGCTCTCCAAGCACAATGCAGCCCACTTCCCCTGTCTAAAATCTCAGCCTGTCAATCACCAGAGTATGGACGAGTACGCAAACTTGCTTTCCGGACTCAGGCATGAGTTTGACAATCGATTCACGGTTTTTACTAAACTGGAAAAGGAGTTTTCGCTTTTTCGCTCTCCATTCACCATTGACGCTTCCGAGGTCCCAGAGGCGATCCAAATGGAACTGATAGCACTGCAGTGTTGCGCACCGTTGAAGGATAACTATGCATCTTTTTCAATCGAATCATTCTATCAATCCTTGCCACCACAGTACCCAAGGATCACGGCTTTTGCAGGTAAAATACTTTGTATGTTTGGGACAACATATTTATGTGAGCAGGCCTTTTCCGTGATGAATATTAATAAATCGAAAGTGCGCAATCGAATGACGCACAGACATCTGAATGATGTTATGAAAATAGACACTGCCCAGAAACTGTCCCCCGATATGGACAAGCTGGTGAAAGTTAAAAGGTGTCTGGCTTCGACAAGTAGCTGAAGTAGGCTGGTCTCCCCATTTATCATAATCCAGTGTGATATGGGTGGGAGGGAATAAAAGGGGTTGGGGTTGACTGATGGCAAGGCTAGTGCCATATAGGCATATGGGGGTGTGTAAATATGAGTTGGGGTTGACTGGTGATGACTGGCAAAGTTAATGTGCCTCATCTGTTGAGCCAATTTAATGTTTTTAGATAGCTGATGATATGAATTGTTATATGAATTTGATGACATCAGTTTGCTTTGTTGATATGAATTGTTATATGAATTTATCTCATGTGAGTGTGGGGGGTTATGATATGTTTGGGATATGTAATCCCAACTTAAACCAATACAAAATAAATACTAAAAATATATAATAAAACTGTTTACACTTGTGTTATTTATAGGAAATGTGTTTTGTTGGCACCTAGTCTATTTTGGTGCATTTCTCATTTATATATGTAGGCTACTTGCATGGATAGGAAAATGTTACGTTTTTACAGGGTAACTGTCTCCTGCTTTAGGCTATGTCATTGTAGGCCTCATTGTGAGGCAATTTTGGCGCCAATGCAATTCTTAATGATGTGTAGGCCTTCATGAATAATTTCAAATAGCCTACCTATCCATGTGTTGAGTCAGTGTTTGGCCTTTTCAGTCCGAAGTGTAATCCGCCCCTGATCTCACTTGAGAAATCTGGCCCCTGTCCAATTTCACCCTGGCATCCGGACCCTGTACACAGACCCCGGTACACGGAACCCTGTACACGGACCCGGTACACAGACCCCGGTACACAGACCCCGGTACACGGAACCCTGTACATGGACCCCGGTACACGGACCCCGGTGCACGGAACCCTGTACATGGACCCCGGTACACGGACCCCGGTGCACGGAACCCTGTGGTCACCAACCTTTTTGAGAACAAGATCCCTGACCTCCGCCTTCATGACCGGCAAGATCTACCTTTGAGGCGTTGAGAGAAAACGACGGTCCAGACTGGACTTACAACTTTATTTGGCCTAATTGTCATTTTGGTCCAGCGTTCAAATTGATGAGACCAGGTACACAGAATTTAAGTGTAATATAACAAGTAAGATATTTGTTAACCGCACACAATATAAACAAGAAAAAACACATTTGCAATGAGCAGCTGGATGAACTACCAATATAAATGTTGTATTTATTTACATTACAACACGACACTGACAACATGATCAGTCAGTGCAACTCATGTAAGTTCAGCTCTCATCATAATGCCATCAAGCCATGTGACTCCAGTCAGTGTGATGGCTGTGACTGAACTCTGTCTGTGAGCTTGTAGTTAGTTCATCATCACAGACAGACAGTCTGAGGCCGTCTGTCAGCTGTCTGTCAGTAATCCAGCTCCTGGTCTTTGATTTGGTGATTTTCTCAACTCCACTGATGAGTTTTTCGGGGCAAAATTGGTATTCATGAAAGTTTTCTCATCTGGGACTGGTTCTGAACTCAGACCGTTGGTGATTACGTTCACATCAGCTCTACAGACATCCTCAGATTTAAATAATGTTCATAATAATAAATATGAGAATCACCATTTGTGACTCCTGCATCTGTCCCTTTTCAAATAATAGAACACGTGTAGACCGATTATGACGAGCAGCCTTAACTCAGATTAGTACCGTAACGTTGATTGCAAGTCTTGCATTCATAAAAGTAGGCAAATAAATAATAAATTAGCCATTATAACCATGTTTAAGCTAGCTCGTAGCTAGCGCTAGCTACGAGCTACGAGCGTGACAGTCTGCTAGCAGATGTGTTGATGTCCAGCGGTCCCGGCTGTATACCCGGTGTTACCGGGAATATAATGACGGAGGAATAAAGACCGTGGGGCATCACTTTGTTTCAGTGGAACTCTCGCTGTCAGAAGCAAAACTTTATTTGTCACGTGTCATCTTCAGTACCTCTGATTGGTTGTTCTCTTTGCCCATCAAAACAGTGACAGGTTAACCCTATAAAGTCTGCACATGACAATACATATCACATCATATAATGGAGAACATATATTGTGTATGTTAACAGTCTGATATCCGTTGTGTGTCAGTGCTCCATGATAACGGCTTCTCAAAGTCAAAGTCAAAGTCAAAGTCAGTTTTATTTGTCAATTTTCCATATGTGCAAACATACAGAAGATCGAAATTGCGTTTCTCTTCTGTCCAACATAAAGTGAATTGTGCAACATATAGACAACATAGAGTGCAAAAATAGTAAAAAACATGTGAACATATAGACAACATAAAGTGCATAGACAACATAAAGTGCAAAAATAGTAAGAAACATGTAAACATATAGACAACATAAATTGTGCTAGCAGCATTCAGACATGTGAGTCTGAAAGAGGACGGAGTGGGAGGATGGGGAGAGAGTTCAGCTTCCTGACAGCCTGGTGGATGAAGCTGTTGGACAGCCTGGCGGTGTGAGCCGGAGGCTCGGTATCTCCACTCAGAGGGCAGGAGGCTGAAGAGACCGTGTGAGCGGTGGCAGGGTCACTCACAATCGAGGTCGCTTTGCGGGTGAGGCGGGTGTTGTATATGTCCTGCAAGGATGGGAGGGGGGGGAGTGAGGCACCCATGATCCTTCCAGCTGCCTTCACTATGCGCTGCAGGCCGTTCCTGCTGTGGTCTGTGCAGCTTCCGCCCACACAGTGATGCAGTTGGTCAGGATGCTCTCGATGGTGCCGCGGTAGAAGGTGCACATGATGGATGGGGGGCTCCCTGCTTTCCTCAGTTTCCGGAGGAAGTAGAGGCGCCTCTGTGCTTTCTTTGCCAGCGATGTAGTGTTTGCTGTCCACGAGAGGTCCTCACTGATTTCCACCCCAGGAATTTGGTGCTGCTGACCTGCTCAATGTCCGCACCGTTGATGGTCAGTGGTGGGTGATGGGTGTGGCCTTTCCGGAAGTCAACAACGATCTCTTTGGTCTTGCTGTTGTTGAGCAGGAGGTTGTTGACTCCGCACCACGTGGTCAGAAGGTTGACCTCCCTCCTGTAGAGGGTCTCGTCATCCTTGGTGATGAGACCTATCAATGTTGTGTCGTCTGCAAACTTGACCATGTGATTGGTGCTGTAGCTGGTTTTGCAGTCGTGAGTCAGCAAGGTGAAGAGCAGGGGACTGAGCACACAGCCCTGAGGGCCCCTGTGCTGAGTGTGATGCTGCTCGAGGTGTTGTTGCCAACACGTACTGCTTGTGGCCTCTCACTCAGGAAGTCCAGCAGCCAGTTACACAGCGAGGTGTTGAGCCCCAGCTGGTCAAGTTTGCAGATTAGTTGTTGTGGGATGATTGTGTTGAATGCTGAGCTAAAGTCTATGAACAGCATTCTTACATAGGAGTCTTTTTGTCCAGGTGGGTGAGGGCTGGGTGGAGAGCAGAGCAGATTGCATCCTCCGTGGACCGTTTGGCCTGGTATGCAAACTGGAAAGGGTCCAGAGTGGGGGGGAGAATGGATTTGATATGCGACATGACTAGTCGTTCAAAGCACTTCATGATTATGGGGGTCAGTGCCACTGGACGATAGTCGTTGAAGCAGGACGGAGTGGATTTCTTTGGCACAGGTATGATGGTGGTTACCTTGAAGCATGATGGAACAACAGCTTGTCTCAGAGAAGTATTAAAGACATCCGTGAAGACGTCCTTAAGCTCCTCTGCGCAGTCCTTCAGCACACGACCAGGGATGTTGTCTGGACCTGTTGCCTTGTGGGTGTTGATGGACGAGAGAGTCCTCTTCACGCTGGCAGCAGACAGGCACAGAACCTGATCGTGGGGAGCTGGCGGAGTCTTGTGTGGACGAGTGCTGTTCTGTGCTTCAAACCGGGCAAAGAAGCTGTTGAGGTTGTTTAGCAGAGAGATGTTGCTGTCGCAGTTCTGTGGCGTGGGTTTATAGTCTGTGATGGTCTGAATGCCCCGCCACAGGCTGCGTGTGTCTCTGCTGTCTTTAAAGTGCCGGGTTATCTTTTTTGTGTCGGAATTTTTTGCTTTCCTGATGCCGTGGGACAGGGAATATGGCCGAAGAGGTTTTTAATGTCCTCATTGTGCGTTTAAAAAAAAAAAATTGGTTCAGGCACCGTTATCGTTTTAAAAGTACCGGTTTAGCACCTGTATCGGAAAAAACCCAAACGATACCCATCCCTACTTATCACCCGAGGACCGGGTGTGACGTTAAGTCGACAGATTCCACCGAAAATAAAAAAATTAAAAAGAATCTTACATTTTTATTTTTATTTTTTAATTCTCCCCTTATCACCCGCGGGCCGGATGTGACGTACAGTCGGGCCGAGTCCGGCCCTCGGGCCGTAACCCTGGCACCACTGGTGTACAGGGTTCCGTGTACAGGGGTTCGTGTACAGGGTTCCGTGCACCGGGGTCCGTGTACCGGGGTCCGTGTACCGGGGTCCATGTACAGGGTTCCGTGCACCGGGGTCCGTGTACCGGGGTCTGTGTACCGGGTCCGTGTACCGGGGTCTGTGTACCGGGTCCGTGTACAGGGTTCCGTGTACTGGGTCCGTGTACCGGGGTCTGTGTACCGGGGTCCGTGTACCGGGTCCGTGTACTGGGGTCTGTGTACCGGGTCCGTGTACAGGGTTCCGTGTACTGGGTCCGTGTACCGGGGTCCGTGTACCGGGGTTTCACTGCTGCAGCGCCGGGAGCGAACCGATCGTGATCGCTCGCAACGGTGAAAAAAAATAACGGCACTTTTTAATGTTCTTTCTTAAACTGGTCAAACTAAAGTGGGTATTAACACACAGAAGACGTTATAATTAAAATAGAAACTGACAAGATTAATAGAGGAATTGCAAAATCTCTCTGGCTACTCATTTATGAGAACTTCCAAATTATTAAATGTTACTTTTCCCAAGATTCTCAGCGGTACGCAGTAAATTACTGTGAAAAGAAACACTTGACCGTTAGGATCATGGAAGCAAGCATTATAACTCCCAGAATGCATTGCTTTTACAGCATTATACAGCCCGCTGATCGCAAGTTCCCCAATCTGCCACTGTACATATGGCTAAATGTATTGCATTGTCGTTGTTACATCCTGTTGCATGCCATCAGAGTTTGATATTGTATGTATATTCGACTATAGATGAAGCATGGTTATGAGCAGATGTTTGATCATCTCACAGGCTTATGAAAGGGTGATCGGGCTGCCAGTGGCTGTTATTTAAACAACAATTATATAGAACAATACTATTATATATCAACTATATATATAATACTTTATACCAGTGGTTCTCAAATGGGGTAAAAGAAAGGCACTCCACGGGGTATGTGAGATTTGTAAAAAAAATCCTTTCAAAATGGTTATTTCATGAATATTTTTTATAACTTTTTATTTTGCATTTTCCACAAACAGATTATTCCTTGACATCTAGAAGAAAAAAAAAGAAGAAAAAAAAGTAATAAAGTAATATATCCAAATCCATCCATATCCACATAAACACCCGCCAAAGATTCATGAATATTTAATAAAATGTACACTACATTTTATATTTTCTATATGAAAACAGACACTTACGGCACGGCGCTGTGTATCCATCACAGTCAACGAAAAAAGTACGAGAACCACTGCTGCATACAATAGGCCAGTAAAGACATTCAAATTTTAAAAAATAAATACAAATTTTAAAAATGTGGAATGCAGAGTTGACTGATCACATGATGAGGTCACATGGCTGGTCACATGATCATGTGCTGAGGTTGCAGACCGAACATTCTGAACCGATGTAGGAGACATAATTGTGTGCATGTCTCTTTAAATTATTTGAAGGCTTTGTGCCTATGATGTGAGGACACTTCGATGACATCATCAGATCAAGGCCACTAAAGCTTGTACATAGCCCCAATGAAACTGGACTGCCTCTGTTCCACTCTACTCATCTTGATTCATTTATGAAACATTTGATAGACACGATGACGTCCCAATCATCAGCGATCGTCCCTTTTACAGTCAAGAAGCAAGAAATCATCACCAACAAGTCCACACAATATCTCGTGCAGGACTTCATCGGAGAAGGATGTTTTGGAAAAGTTGCCAGGTGCATTAACTTACAAACATCCGAAACAACAGCCATCAAGATCTTTCAAGACATCGGAGATCACAACGCAGAGGTCAAGATGTTGGAGCGACTGCGGAATCTTGACCCAGAGAAGAACAACCTTCTGGAATACATCGACAGTTTCATCGTTCAAGGTGTTCCCTGCGTATCCTTCGAGATGCTCGACACCAGTCTTTGGGATTTTGTGGAGCAGAGACGGGCACCACTGACCCCGAAAGAAATACGTCCCATTGCTCGTCAGCTACTGGTGGCCTTCAAAGCCCTGAAGAGCATTGGTCTCGTACACACAGACCTCAAACCTGATAATGTGATGCTGGTCAATCACAAGGAGGAGCCCTTCAAGGTAAAATTAATCGACTTCGGTTTGGCCATGCCAGCCTCCGAAGTCCAGCTAGGTTCGATCATGCAACCTATGGGGTACAGGGCTCCAGAGGTGGACTTGGGCCTCCCCATATGTGAAGACATCGACATGTGGGGACTGGGATGTACCCTGGCTTACTTATTTTTTGGCCAGGACATCTTCTCTGGCAAATCAACATACAACAGCATGAAGACTGTTTGTAAACTACTCGGTCAGCCAGAGGACCACCTCCTGGATGCCGGGGGCTACACCTGGCAGTTTTTCGAAAAGGAATACTGCGCTCCCGGTAAATCAGCATGGAGACTGAAAACCCCAAGAGAGTTCGCAAATGCAACCGACGTCTGGCCCAGCACTGCAGGATGGTGCTTTGACACCTGTGGAAGTTTGAAAGACGCAGTCAAGTCCTTCTCACTTTCATCGGACGCTACAGAGATCAAAGACACAATGGCATTTTGCAACCTGCTGGAGCAGTTGCTCTGTCCAAATGCCGAGAGGAGAATCACACCTGCACAAGCCCTCAAACACGATTTCATCACAATGTGTCACATGACGGACCGCATGAACACAAACTCATACGTGCAAGCTGCCTATGAGCTGATGATCGTCTCCCCACCGTACGACCTGGATGAATACGATTCCCCCGGTGATCAGCAATCAACCGACTCAATCAAAGCCTCAGGCAGAAACAACCCTGAGGATGGGGACACAGGTTCCAAAGAGAACACGTGTGATCCTTCAAAGGCCAATGAGCCGATTGAGTCTGAAAAAGAAACCTTCTTCAATGGTTCCACCCAATATCAGGTGCTGGGCATACTTGGAGAAGGATGTTTTGGTAAAGTTGCTAAATGTGTCAACTTAAAGACCACCGAAACAATGGCTATAAAGCTATTTAAAAATGATGCTGATCACAAAGCAGAGGTCAGGATGTTGGAGCGACTGAGGGCACTTAACCCAGACAAGAACAACCTGTTGAAATACATCGACAGTTTCAACGTTCAAGGTGTTCCCTGCGTGACTTTCGAGATACTCGACACCAGTCTCTGGGATTTTGTGATTCAGAGACGGACACCACTGACTCCAAATGAGATCCGTCCCATAGCACGTCAGCTACTGGTGGCCTTCAAAGCCCTGAAGAGCATTGGTCTCATGCACACAGACCTCAAACCTGATAATGTGATGCTGGTCAATCACAGGGAGGAGCCCTTCAAGGTCAAACTAATCGACTTCGGTTTGGCCATGCCGGCCTCCGAAGTCAAGCCAGGTATGATCATGCAACCTATGGGGTACAGGGCTCCAGAGGTGGACTTGGGCCTCCCCATATGTGAAGACATCGACATGTGGGGACTGGGATGTACCCTGGCCTTCTTATACTTTGGCCAGAACATCTTCTCTGGTACATCAACATACGACAGCATGAAGACCGTTTGCCATCTACTCGGTCAGCCAGACGACCACCTCCTGGATGCCGGGAGAAACACCAAGCAGTTTTTCACAAAGGAATACTGCGCTCCCGGTTATTCAACATGGAGACTCAAAACGCCAAGAGAGTTCACAAATGTAACCGGGATCCGGCCCAGCACTGAGGGGTGGTGGTTCGACACCGTCGGAGGCTTAAGAGATGTCGTGAAGTCCTGCTCGACGAACCATCTCGAAGTCGAAGACACACTGGCATTGGCCAACCTGCTTGAGTGGTTGCTCTGTCCACATGCAGAGCTACGAATCACACCTGGAGACGCCCTCAAGCACGACTTCATCACCATGTGTCGCATGACCACCAGCATGGACACGAGCGCTTATGCGCAAGCTGCCTATGAACTGATGGCCGTCTCCCTCCCCAAATGATTTGGATCTAGATGATCTATTTTCTGCGGGGGGGGTCCAGGTTATGTGAGTTAGTCTGTTCAAGGAAAGAGTAGTAGATCTACTTTTCCTGACTAATTTACATAACCTCTCCATCTTTTTTCTAGGCCAGCTCCCCCTGTATGATTTGGATCTAGATGATCTATTTTCTGTGGGGGGTCCAGGTTATGTGAGTTAGTCTGTTCATGGAAAGAGTAGTAGATCTACTTTTTCCTGACTAATTTACATAACCTGGTGGGGGGGGGGGGTCCAGGTTATGCGAGTTAGTGTGGGAAAGAGTAGTAGATCTACTTTTTCCTGACTAATTTACATAACCTGGTGGGGGGGGGCAGGTTATGCGAGTTAGTGTGGGAAAGAGTAATTTATTTACTTTTTCCTGACTAATTTACATAACCTGGTGGTGGTGGTGGGGTCCAGGTTATGCGAGTTAGTGTGGGAAAGAGTAGTAGATCTACTTTTTCCTGACTAATTTACATAACCTGGTGGTGGTGGGGGGGGGAGGTCCAGGTTATGCGAGTTAGTGTGGGAAAGAGTAATTGATTTACTTTTTCCTGACTAATTTACATAACCTGGTGGTGGTGGTGGGGGTCCAGGTTATGCGAGTTAGTGTGGGAAAGAGTAGTAGATCTACTTTTTCCTGACTAATTTACATAACCTGGTGGTGGTGGTGGGGGGGGGGGGTCCAGGTAATGCGAGTTAGTGTGGGGAAGAGTAATTGATTTACTTTTTCCTGACTAATTTACATAACCTGGTGGTGGTGGTGGGGGGGGGGGTCCAGGTTATGCGAGTTAGTGTGGGAAAGAGTAGTAGATCTACTTTTTCCTGACTAATTTACATAACCTGGTGGGGGGGGGGGGGGGCTCCTTCGGCGAATCGCCACCTTAACGTGGTGGAGGAGTTTGAGCGGCTCAGTGATCCTGGGAGCTATGATGTCGGGGGCCCTGGTCGGGTTTCCCAAGGCAGATAGATCTCGGAGGAGAGTCCAGACTAAGAGCGATTCAAAAAACTGATGGATAGCAGCCAATGGAGTTTAGCTACCTCGCCTGGACAAGGGAAACCCGGGCACCCTCCGGCGAGGTCGGGAGCGATGTAGACCGGGCGGCGGGGCGGGCAGCGGGCCTGGGCGAGCCGATCGCAGGCAGCATAGACGAGCTCTAGGGACGTGGAACATCGCCTCGCTAGCCAGAGCTGGTGTTGGAGGTACCAGCTAGATGTCGCTTGGCTCTGGAACCGAGCTCCTGGGGAAGGGTTGGACGTTGTCCTTTTCTGGAGATGCCCAGGGTGAGAGGTGCCAAGTGGGTGTGGGGATCCTCACAAGCCCCCGGCTGAGCGCTGCCGTGTTGCCGTTGTCCCAGGCGAACGAGAGGGTCGGTCCCTGGGCCTACGGGTTAGATAGATAGATAGATATATACTTTATTAATCCCCAAGGGGAAATTTGTCGTCACAGTAGCAGCACCAATAAACTAAACACACGAGAATACAATATAAAATATAAAAAACAGGGATGAAAGATAGATGTATACAAGTAAAATATAAAATACAAATTGAAGTATATATATGTTTATAAAATGAAACATATATGTATATATATATATATACACACACACAAACAAATATAATGACTGTGCAAAGTATACAAAGTAAAATATAAAATAAAATATATATGTATATATATATCCAACATATATGCATACACAATACAATACTAATGACTGCAGTGTAAAATTAAATTAAATATAAAAATATTAAATATAGACAGTGTGCAAAATGCAAAGTGTGTGTATGTGTGTCGTGTAAATAAATGAGATGTGTGAAGTGCAGATCAACATAGTGTAAATATTAAGTTATTATTACAGTTATTGCACTAGGATCTGGGTTGCAGGGAGTGAGGCTCTGACTGTTGTCTGTGCTTATGCACCAAACAGCAGCTCAGAGTATCCGGCCTTCTCGGAGTCGGTGGGAGGGGTCCTGGAAGTGGTCCTGGGAGGGGTCGGTGGGAGGGGTCGTGGAAGGGGCGCCGCCTGCCGACTCCATCGTTCTCCTGGGAGACTTCAACGCTCACATGACAGAGAAACCCGGCGGGGGCGATTGGGAGGAACGGCTCGACCGGACGGAATCCGAGCGGCGTTTAGTTCTGGACTTCTGTGCTCGCCACGGTTTGTCCAGAACGAACACCGTGCTCGAACATAAGGTGGCTCATACGTGTCTCTGGTACCAGAACACATTAAGCCGAAGATCAATGATCGACTTTGTCATCGTATCATCTGATCTGCCACCGTATGTCTTGGACACTCGGGTCAAGAGAGGAGCCGTGATCGAGTTTTTGCAACTCGATCACGCCTCCTTTACTTGATGTCACGTCTCCTGCACTTAGGGTGACCAGACGTCCGGATGTAGGCCGGACACACACACACACACACACACCTCCGATGTAGCCTCAAAAAGCAAAAGACACTGGTAATGGTACTCCTGGTTAACTGGGATGGGGTTCGATTCCCTGAAGTCTCCTGCTACTTTTTTGAGAAACATTGAAGGCCATAATATTTTCATTGTCACCGTTACTTAAAATAGTCTTTAATGTTTCCTACATTCACTAATAACCTGCATCTAGATCTATTTAAACAATAATTCAGATAGGCATAAAATATGTACGACATGCGTCTTGATGAAATACGGCAACATTAAAAACTAATTTCATCGCGTTCATAACATGCATGAAGAAAAACAGACTCGCAATAATCGTAAGATGTGATTTCTTTTTTTATTAGACACTTCAATGCCGTGTTCGATACTTCACGGCTTCAGCTCAGACATTGGTACAACGGTTTCTCAGGTACAGTTTTGTTTTCAATAAATTACTCCCAACGTAAACCGCCTCCCTCTTCGTCCCGATTCGCTGGAGAAACGCCAGCTCCCATGATGCATTGCAACTACTTTGACCCCAGTGTGTCCGGGGAAGGGGACCGGCCGCATGAGTCCTCCAACCCAAGTTTGGTTAGAGCACATTTCACAAGCTTCCCAACTGTTCACAGCATAAACCTTCAGCTACCTCACACACGACTGAACTGTAGTGATGATGATGATGATGATGATGATGATGTGGTTACGTTGCGGTGATGCGTACCTGGCCGTTAGGGGCTCATAACAGCAGTAGCCCGGATTAAAAAACGGCTCTCTTAAACCCAGTGGTGTTGTCGGAGATTTTCACAGAGGCCACGCCCCCTCGCATAGAGGTTACGCCCCCTCAGGCGGAGGCCACGCCCCCCGTTTTTTAAAACTCGACCGCCCGCAAACATCCCGGCTTGAACCGCCCGGGCGAAACGTAACGTACGTGAAGAGCTCCTCCTTCATGACAAGAACAACGGACTGTGTGTAAGGCCACGGGTTTCAGGAAAATAGAAAATAAAAACATTCAAGTGCAATCAAGTGTTTTGTTTGCTATCAGCAACAACAACAAAATGAAAGTCTTGATGTCTGTTGTTGAACATCATGAGTAACATAGAAGTGAAATATATGATTTGTTACACGAGAAAAATGGAATCCAAAATTTGCCAAAATGGCCTCTTTGACACATTTTAGTTTTTTTTGTACTTTGTTCTGCTTCACTCTTCCAAAGCTGAATGTTGGGAGAAGCTGAAAAAAAGTCTGTTTGTGTTTTAGTTTTTGAATAAAAATAAAAATACCATCACTCCTTTCTTTGTCATGCACATAAATTCAAATACTCTTTTGTAAAAGTTATATAATATATAATATACGAAAACTCTTATGTACAGTCAAATGTCCAACGGCATATTTCTCTCCCCCCCCCCTACATACACTTTACAGGATTCCCTACATTTACATGGTTCAAATGCAAGTCACATTTTTTTGGAGCTAGAATTCTTATTGGTCACCTCCCAAAAAGGAAGGTTTTTTTAAAAACTATGTACAGCTGATAACGCTCGGATGGGACGCCGCCCACACAAGCTCCGCCTTCAAACTCCGGATGCCCCCCCCGGCTTCTCCCGCCGCTTCCCTTCAGTCCAGGTCCGGGAGGCTCGGGGATCAAATCGCCTCGACATGAGGTAGCAGTTTATTTTCCCAGTGCAAAAGAAGAAGAAGAAAATAAAAAATAACGTCCGCTCTCCGGAAGGAGTGCCTGCTAGTCGCTGGTTCTCCTCGGGGGGGGGGCGCTCTCACTCGGAGAGGCCGTGAGGGGCGTGTCCGTTGGACAGCAGAGTCCGCCTGAGGTCAGACTCGCGGTCGCCGTCGAGACCCGAGTCGCCGGGCAGCTTCACCGGCTTGTGGAAGGAGTCCTCCGGCGTCGGCCCCGCCCGGCTCACTGACAGGACGGAGAGGAGAAAAGAAGGCGGAGTCAGTGACACGTACGCATTCAGCAGTGGAGATTTGGTTTTTGGAGGCCAAATCCACGAGTTTTACTCGCTGCTGAGGGAAGAGGCCGAGTCCCAGAGCGGGCCCCGACCTGCAGGAGCCCGGAGCCTCTTCCCTGAGAGAGAGAGAGAGAGTGGCTCTGGGCGTGCGACGGCGATACCGGAGCCATCAGGAATATGTTGACGGGAATCTGCTTTGACAATGACGTATTAGTACAAATCTACCGGAGGGGATGAGGCTCGCAGGATCAGTGACTTCCTTAAAATCACTTCTTAAAATCCATTTTTATAGAACAGCTTTTACGTGACGTCGTCATTTTATGCAGATCTTTGGTTCCCGAATTTAGTTTGTCCGTTTGTTAATTTTTAGTACATTTTGTAATTTTATATTTGTATCTTATTATTCTATTTGTTTTGCCTTCATTCTCTGTGGAGCACTTTGTAAACTTTGTTTTTAAAGGTGCGATATAAATAAAAATATTATTTTTATTATCTGTAATTTAAAACTAAATCCAAAACTCTACATATATAACTTTTTTTCTTTTATATTTTGTAATTTTGTATTTCTTATTATAGTGTTATCAGGGTAGGACATCTACATCTTTTTTCGGGGGCAATTTTTGCCCCCAGTGACTGAAATTGGGGGCATTTAAAACAAATAAATATATATACTTATTTAGGCTTACAGTATATGAGCAATTGTCATCAAAATGTCAATAATAATAATATAGTTCAACATGTTTTCTTAAGATATTTTTAACACAAAACAAACAGAAAACATAAATCATATTCAATGTTATTCTTATTTCTTTGTGGTTATTTATTGTTATAACATTTTTTAAACAACTATTAACAATTATAACTTCTTTCTTTCTTTTTTTTGTAATTTAAAATTATATTTATTGATTGATTGATTGACACACACAACAAAGAAAAGAAACAAAAGGCTATTAAATTATCATAATTATTAGAGGAAGTTATGGGGACATTTATATTATATATTATATTATATAACATTATATTTCTTAGGGTCAGTTTTGCCCCCGTGTATTTCTAAACTGTTGACTTCCAAATCGCTCTGGATTGTTGATCTCAGCACAAATTGCAAATAAAACCTTGAAACTTGAAACAGTGATAACTGTTAGATAACTGATAAATCCCTGATAACTCAGAATATCTCCGGACACCCGCCGCTCACCGGTTCTTTCCCGTTGGCTCGGCTGGAGCGTGTCGTGGTTATTTTTCGGACACGCCGAGTCCTTCCGGATCCCGTTGGGCGTCCCGTTGCAGAGCGCGGCGCGATGCGGCTCCCCCGGGTAGCAGTTGGAGTAAGGCGGGGGAACCGAGTACTGCTGGTACTCCGGGCCGAAGCCGTGCGTCAGGTAGTCCGAATCTTTGGAGTAGCTGCTGCCGCTCTCCATGCAGTCCGCGCACACGGCCGCGCCGTCGAAACCTGCAGGGGGGGGGGCGACTTTTAGGAACTGAATGCATTTTTATTTTTTCTTGCCTGGAGACCAATTCAATTCCACGTACATGCATACGCTCAAACATATCCATCCGCCATCGTCAATGTATTTTGTTTCTTTAAATTAGAAATAAAATAATAATAAAAAATGTAAAAAGCTCACATGTATTTTTCTTTCTTTCTTTTTTATTTCTCTCAATACTCTGACTTTATGATGTTTTTCCTATTGTTTTGTCGTCCTCTAGGTGTTATGTCTATGTATTGTCTTTTGTCGTATAATAAAGGGGCCCCGGCGCCGGCTCACCGCCAGCTGGCTGTGGGCGCGCTCCGTGCCCAGCGTGTTGGACATCAGGCAGGTGTAGCGGCCGGCGTCCTCCAGCGCCGCCGAGCCGATGACCAGCAGCCGGTTGCCCGGCGTGAAGTGGTGGCGGTCGGACGGGCGCAGCGGCTGGTCGTTGCGCAGCCAGGTGATGCGCGGCGACGGGCTGCCCAGCGCCTTGCACTGCAGCGCCACCGTGTCCCCGACCACCACGCTGCGGTCCTCCAGGTCAGGTGGGGGGTTTCTGCAGGGGGGGGGGGGGGATTCATGAGGGTCTGATTTCTGTTTTCCTTTTGCACAAGTTTGAGGTTTCTGCTCTCGGGTTTCTGCTTGTTCACGGTATGACAGAATGTCGAGTCAGCACAAAGTGTGACCACACGACGACCACGAGAAGCTCGTCTCATGATGACGACTAGAAGCTCGTCTCATAATGACCACTAGAAGCTCGTCTCATAATAACCACTAGAAGCTCGTCTCATAATGACCACTAGAAGCTCGTCTCATAATATCCACTAGAAGCTCGTCTCATAATATCCACTAGAAGCTCGTCTCATAATATCCACTAGAAGCTCGTCTCATAATATCCACTAGAAGCTCGTCTCATAATATCCACTAGAAGCTCGTCTCATAATGACCACTAGAAGCTCGTCTCATAATATCCACTAGAAGCTCGTCTCATAATGACCACTAGAAGCTTGTCTCATAATGACGACTAGAAGCTCGTCTCATAATATCCACTAGAAGCTCGTCTCATAATGACGACTAGAAGCTCGTCTCATAATGACGACTAGAAGCTCGTCTCATAATATCCACTAGAAGCTCGTCTCATAATATCCACTAGAAGCTCGTCTCATAATATCCACTAGAAGCTCGTCTCAGAAGCTCGTCTCATAATATCCACTAGAAGCTCGTCTCATAATATCCACTAGAAGCTCGTCTCATAATATCCACTAGAAGCTCGTCTCATAATGACGACTAGAAGCTCGTCTCATAATATCCACTAGAAGCTTGTCTCGTGACGATGACTAGAAGCTCGTCTCATAATATCCACTAGAAGCTCGTCTCATAATGACCACTAGAAGCTCGTCTCGTGACGATGACTAGAAGCTCGTCTCATAATATCCACTAGAAGCTCGTCTCATAATATCCACTAGAAGCTCGTCTCATAATATCCACTAGAAGCTCATCTCATAATATCCACTAGAAGCTCGTCTCATAATATCCACTAGAAGCTCGTCTCAGAAGCTCGTCTCATAATATCCACTAGAAACTCGTCTCATAATATCCACTAGAAGCTCGTCTCAGAAGCTCGTCTCATAATATCCACTAGAAACTCGTCTCATAATATCCACTAGAAGCTCGTGAAGCTCGTCTCATAATATCCACTAGAAGCTCGTCTCATAATATCCACTAGAACAGTGGTCGCCAACCCGTCGATCGCGATCGACCGGTCGATCTCGGAGACATTCCCTGTCGATCTCCAAAATAAAAATAAAATAAATTCAGAAACATATATTTCTGAGGTGTCTTCTGAAATGTTTTCTTTCTGACTGGAAGATTGAGGTCAGAAAAGATCTCCGCCTGATTCATGAACGCCTGAAAACGGGTTCGCTTACACAGCCGTGTTGTCAGCTGTGCTCCTGAAAGAGGGGAACGTAGCACTACAGGTGGGGCGCAGGGGAAATGCAGAAAGACCTTTATTGATAACTTCACATATTACACAAGCTCAAAGTACACCGACATAAAACTAAGTCATCAATAAATACATGTTGAAATGCCTGTACCTTCGTGTACATGTTTACGTTTCGGCATTAACAGGTTACGCCTGCGTGTGCACGACAGCCGAGATTCTTGGCGTCTTGCCAGGTCTTACCTCCGTGAGTTGGGCTTTTCTGCTGTTGTCCTTCAAAACAAAAGCTCAACATTTAGCTTTTTTTTCTTGTCTGATAGAGCAATCTGGTTTACTTGAAAGTGATTGCAATTGCATTTATTCTATTATTTGAAAAGGGACAGATGCAGGAGTCACAAATGGTGATTCTCATATTTATTATTATGAAAATTATTTAAATCTGAGGATGTCTGTAGAGCTGATGTGAACGTAATCACCAACGGTATGAGTTCAGAACCAATCCCAGATGAGAAAACCTTCATGAATACCAATTTTGCCCCGAAAAACTCGTCAGTGGAGTTGAGAAAATCACCAAATCAAAGACCAGGAGCTGGATTACTGACAGACAGCTGACAGACGGCCTCAGACTGTCTGTCTGTGATTATGAACTAACTACAAGCTCACAGACAGAGTTCAGTCACAGCCATCACACTGACTGGAGTCACATGGCTTGATGGCATTATGATGAGAGCTGAACTTACATGAGTTGCACTGACTGATCATGTTATCAGTGTTGTGCTGTAATGTAAATAAATACAACATTTATATTGGTAGTTCATCCAGCTGCTCATTGCAAATGTGTTTTTTCTTGTTTATATTGTGTGCGGTTAACAAATATCTTACTTGTTATATTACACTTAAATTCTGTGTACTTGGTCTCATCAATTTGAACGCTGGACCAAAATGACAATTAGGCCAAATAAAGTTGTAAGTCCAGTCTGGACCGTCGTTTTCTCTCAACGCCTCAAAGGTAGATCTTGCCAGTCATGAAGGCGGAGGTCAGGGATCTTGGGCTCAAAAAGGTTGGTGACCACAGGGTTCCGTGCACCGGGGTCCGTGCACCGGGGTCCGTGTACCGGGGTCTGTGTACCGGGTCTGTGTACCGGGTCTGTGTACAGCAGGGATGCCAGGGTGAAATTGGACAGGGGGCCAGATTTCTTTCAAGTGAGATCTCAGGGGGCCGGATTACACTTTCGGACTGAAAAGGCCAAACACTGACTCAACACATGGATAGGTAGGCTATTTGAAATTATTCATGAAGGCCGACACATCATTAAGAAATTGCATTGGCGCCAAAATTGCCTCACAATGAGGCCTACAATTACATAGCCTAAAGCAGGAGACAGTTACCCTCTAAAAACGTAACATTTTCCTATCCATGCAAGTAGCCTACATCTATAAATTAGAAATGCACCAAAATAGACTAGGTGCCAACAAAACACATTTCCTATAAATAACACAAGTGTAAACAGTTTTATTATATATTTTTAGTATTTATTTTGTATTGGTTTAAATTGGGATTACATATCCCAAACATATCATAACCCCCCACACTCACATGAGATAAATTCATATAACAATTCATATCAACAAAGCACACTGATGTCATCAAATTCATATAACAATTCATATCATCAGCTATCTAAAAACATTAAATTGGCTCAACAGATGAGGCACATTAACTTTGCCAGTCATCACCAGTCAACCCCAACTCATATTTACACACCCCCATATGCCTATATGGCACTAGCCTTGCCATCAGTCAACCCCAACCCCTTTTATTCCCTCCCACCCATATCACACTGGATTATGATAAATGGGGAGACCAGCCTACTTCAGCTTCTTGTCGAAGCCAGACACCTTTTAACTTTCACCAGCTTGTCCATATCGGGGGACAGTTTCTGGGCAGTGTCTATTTTCATAACATCATTCAGATGTCTGTGCGTCATTCGATTGCGCACTTTCGATTTATTAATATTCATCACGGAAAAGGCCTGCTCACATAAATATGTTGTCCCAAACATACAAAGTATTTTACCTGCAAAAGCCGTGATCCTTGGGTACTGTGGTGGCAAGGATTGATAGAATGATTCGATTGAAAAAGATGCATAGTTATCCTTCAACGGTGCGCAACACTGCAGTGCTATCAGTTCCATTTGGATCGCCTCTGGGACCTCGGAAGCGTCAATGGTGAATGGAGAGCGAAAAAGCGAAAACTCCTTTTCCAGTTTAGTAAAAACCGTGAATCGATTGTCAAACTCATGCCTGAGTCCGGAAAGCAAGTTTGCGTACTCGTCCATACTCTGGTGATTGACAGGCTGAGATTTTAGACAGGGGAAGTGGGCTGCATTGTGCTTGGAGAGCTGCGTCTTCCATAACTCCAGTTTACTTTGAAAAGTACAAACACTATCATAATACTTTGTGACGAGTTTGTTGCGGCCCTGCATAGAAACATTCAACACATTTCGGTGTTCCGTAATGTCCACTAAAAAGGCAAGATCCCTGGTCCATTCTGGGTCGTCCAATTCCACCACAGGCTTCCCTTTACCCTGCTTGAACTCGGCTATCTCTGTGTAGTTTGTAGAAATGTTTGAGCACTGCGCCTCGGCTCAACCAACGCACATCGGTGTGATAGGGAAGGCCATGATGAATGTCGTTTTCCAATAAAAAAGCGTCATATTGCCTATGGTTAAGTCCTCTGGCTCTGATAAAATTCACAGTCTCAATAACAACACGCATGACATGGTCCATGTTCAGACTCTTGCAGCACAAAGCCTCTTGGTGCAGTATACAGTGAAAGTTCCAGAATACTTGCTCTGGATTAGCCGCATTTACCTTTTCTCTCAATTTCACTACTCCTGCCTTCCTTCCTATCATAGAAGGCGCACCGTCGGTAGCCACACTGACTGCTTGCTGTTTCTGTAGCGATGATGCCAGCTCGTTTAGCTTTTGAGTCCGAAGTTGCCCTGTGTACTCCTTGTATTTCTCGGCGTGAGTCTCGTAGTGTCTTTTGATGTTATACTCCTTAGCTACAGCCACTTGTTGAGAACAAATAAGACACACAGGTTTGCCTCCTACTTCCCAAGATAAATACTGTTCCTTCCATCTTTCCTGAAAGATGCGACCTTCAGTGTCAACCTTCCTCTTTTTTGAAAACGACATCTCGGGGCTGCTTCAGCTGAGGCGGGAAGAAGCAACAGACCAACTGACAGATTCCACCGAAATGTAAAAAAATTATATTAAAATAAAAAAATATATTCTCCCCTTATCACTAGGGTTGGGTACCGGAAACCGGTGCCAATGTGGCACAGCCGGTATTACCCGGACCGAAACGCAACGCACATTTCGGTGCTTCTTTCCGGTGCCTGAGCCGATTAAAATTGAAAAAAACTATTGTTGTGAACTTCTCAGGTGACTCCGCCCTGTCAGCAGGTTACGATAGCCTATCATATTTAACTATGACAGCAGAGGCATGCGCCGTGTGTGACTACGAGTCTATAGCTTCTCTCACCAGCATAACTGTTTTCAGCTGCGCTCACATAAAAAGGGGTTTCTACCCCTCCGCTAGTCTACGAAGGCGATAACACAATGTACCATTAGAGCACTGGAGATGGGCCTCTACACACTATATAGAGACTTCATTAAACACCAGAGAATAGCCATTTACCATAATTACAATGTATAAAGTGTATTTATGATTAATTTAATGTCATCTTCATTGAAAAAAACATGCTTTGAAAAATAAGGACATTTCTAAAGGTTTTTCCTTCTTCTAATTGATCCCAAACTCTTGAACGGTAGTGTTTAAACACGCAATCACACGCACACTTAAATCAACATCTGACCAGACATGGGTACATTTTGAGCACTCAATATGGCAGAAAGAGTGCAAGTGGGTAAGGAGAGGGGGCGAGGGGGGTTTGGGCGCCTTCTGTGGCAAAGAGCTACAACAGAAGACGTTTTTTTAGTATTTGCCACGTGTTCATGTTTCCATTTCTCCGCAGGCAAATATTTTCACCACAACGACTTTGTAACCGTCCAAGATGCCATCATGAAACTTTGCTGGTGTGGAGTTAAAAGTTTGTCCTCGTAAAAGGAGCCGGAAGTAGGGGCTAGAAATGAGGAAAGGAAACATGCAGACGTCACACTGTCGACACCACAAGATGAACACAGGAGTACTGGCTGTACTGGGGTAAATAAACATTTATTTAACATGTAACGTAATGATTCTCAGAAGAAAAATGGCATTTGGAGGTGTGTGTGTATGCATGTGTGTGTGTGTAGGTCCTCCACAGTGAGGTTAGTAAATCAGATGGTCCTGCTTCATTCATGAGGCGCAACTCCACGATGAAAGACGACAGGAACACAGCGGCCGTGCTGAGATGTCATCCAACATAGCTGCTTACACGTAAATAGAAAAAAAGAAAATACATGCGATGTCTTCATTACACGTCCTTTTTTAAAACAGAAATCAAACACTCGCTCCTGTGAAAAAAAAATTAAAATCAAGATGCCAAAGGTGCTCACTGCAGCAGCAGAGGATTTGTCATTTGTGGACACTTCATCCCTCATTACCCCCCCCACCCATCACCTCCTCCCTCTACATTTCCAAAGCAACCTACACCGACTACGTTACAGTAATACCATCAGGGACGAGATCACAATACCTGATGAGTAAAAAGGAAAAATCCCTGGATTTTTAATGAAAAAAGTATCAAAAAAAGTCCCGAGAGTAAAATACACACAGGATACGTGACGCGTCCCTAAAGGTATTAGCGTCAGCGTAGGCAGCCGGATCAATCTCGCCACGTTGCCGTCGCCCGGGCTCCCCGGTGCTCCAACGTGTCCACTGAACTCAGTCCGCTCGGTTTAGAAGGCCGCGGCCCGCGGAGCGCTTCAGTCCGTCTCCAAGGAGCCGCTGTGCGTCTCCTTGGAGACCATGAGCCGCATCAGTTTCCCGTGGAGCTTCTCGATCTTCTTCACGTCCTGGGCCTGGTCGGTCTTGTACTGTAAACACTTGGGGGGGAAGACATCGTTAGACGGGTTATGAATGGAATACTTTAAAACTGTTCGGTACAGACCGTCATTCGTTATAACTAATATTTACTACGGTTAATGGGGACAAGTTTTTTGTTTTGTTTATTGTTTTATGTAAATATGTGTGTGTATTTATGTGTGTGTGTGTGTATGTATGTGTGAAGACATTTCAAAACTAGTTGGGGACCGTTTAAAACTAGTTGAAGACATTTCAAAACTAGTTGAAGACAGTTCAAAACTAGTTGAATACATTTTAAAACTAGTTGGGGACAGATTAAAACTAGTTGAAGACATTTTAAAACTAGTTGAAGACATTTTAAAACTAGTTGAAGACATTTTAAAACTAGTTGGGGACAGTTTAGAACTAGTTGAAGACATTTTAAAACTAGTTGAAGACATTTTAAAACTAGTTGTAGACATTTTAAAACTAGTTGAAGACATTTTAAAACTAGTTGAAGACATTTCAAAACTAGTTGAAGACAGACAGATTAAAACTAGTTGAAGACATTTTAAAACTAGTTGAAGACATTTTAAAACTAGTTGGGGACAGTTTAGAACTAGTTGAAGACATTTTAAAACTAGTTGAAGACATTTTAAAACTAGTTGTAGACATTTTAAAACTAGTTGAAGACATTTTAAAACTAGTTGAAGACATTTTAAAACTAGTTGTAGACATTTTAAAACTAGTTGAAGACATTTCAAAACTAGTTGAAGACAGTTTAGAACTAGTTGAAGACATTTTAAAACTAGTTGAAGACCGTTTAAAACTAGTTGAAGACATTTCAAAACTAGTTGAAGACAGTTAAGAACTAGTTGAAGACATTTTAAAACTAGTTGAAGACATTTTAAAACTAGTTGGGGACCATTTAAAACTAGTTGAAGACAGTTAAGAACTAGTTGAAGACATTTTAAAACTAGTTGAAGACCGTTTAAAACTAGTTGAAGACAGTTTAGAATTAGTTGGGGACCGTTTAAAACTAGTTGAAGACATTTCAAAACTAGTTGAAGACAGTTCAAAACTAGTAGAAGACATTTCAAAACTAGTTGAAGACAGTTTAAAACTAGGAACACTAGCTCACTGATTTTTGAGTTTAACTTGATCGAGCTAACGATATTATAGAATAGAACATATAATACAGACTTGACTAATGGCTCTTATAGCATAGCGTTAGCATAGCAGAGCTAACTATATTATAGAATCCGGCTGGTGGAGAAACACAGTGCCTACGTCTCAATCACGAATCCTGACGCTTCTACTTGTCGTCTGCACGTTGACGACTACTTCTTCTTCTTGTTCTCCACCGTCTTCGTGAAGTTCTGAATGTCCTCGGCCATCAGCCGGGGCTCCTCCATGGCTGCAAAATGGCCGCCGCGGGCCATGTGCGTGAAAGTCACGAGCTTGCGGTACTTCTGCTCCACCCAGAGTTTGGGAGTGTGCATCAGCTCGTCGGGGAAGCAGGCGAAGCCGGTGGGGACGTACACGGGCATCCTGCGGGGAGACGGCGAGGCGTTAGACTTCAGCAAGGGGGGGATTTTAACATTGGGGGGGATTTAACCTCCTCGATTCCCCCAGAGGCATCGCTGTGTTTCAGGAGCTGTGGCGAGCTCAGGTCTAACGAAGACCGAGTGAAGATACCGCCTTGTGGGGAAGGATTGTTCACAGTCATCTCACCAGGAACCGTCGAGTATTTTCACTGATTTACCAGTGAAAAAGTTCAAAGAAATATTAAAATGGGAACAAAATTAAAGCTGGTCACAACTAAAGGTGCGTTCACACCAAAAGCGATGAGATTTTTTCGCGCGACTGAATCCCATGAAAAGTCAACGTACAGACACTTTTGGTGTGAACGCACCTTAAGAGTAGCAGCTTGTCAAAAGGAGAATAACTGGTCCACCTTAAAAAGGCCAGTCCACCTTAAGTGAGCAGAAGCAGAGGTTGGACGACGTGAAAACGTAACGCCTCGGGCCCGCAGACTGACCGATGTATTCTACTTTAAGAACACAGGACTCGCTGCTCTATCGCTGCCTTGTGTCGATAAATGGAAACTCTCTCTCGAATGAGGAGAATCTTTTGCATCAGGAAATCTGCGCGGCGGAAATTTGCTCCATTTGCGTCACAACGCTTTTGTTGAGAACGCAGAGTAAGGATTCATGTGTGTTTATGTCTCAAACGTCCTCCTGCAGAAACACGTCGTGAGGAGGGGAAGCAGCATTTTGACTCAAACAAACCCTCCTTTACCAGATTGTGAATAGTCAGATTTGAAACACCACTGGGGAGGCTACAGAATTATATATTCTTTAAACTCAATAAAACCACCAAAGAGAAGGGCCCGACCTCAGCATGAATACATAAATTAGCTGACCCTTTTGTTGTTGTGACGCTGGTCACGGTTAAACTCACTTAGAGTGAGGCTGGTTGAGGCCTTTGCTAAAGTTCTCCTTGTAGAACCTCATGGAGGGGACGATGCAGCCAGAGACCCAGTAGATCATCACGTTGGTCAGCAGGTCATCCAGGGAGAACTTCCTGCAAGGCGCCACACACACACACACACATGCTTTAATGTCACAGCAATGAGGCTTCTGAGTGGTGCCCACTGCAGGACCTCATCCATCATCCATATCATCTGAATTTGAATAGACTGGATTATCACTGGGTGAAGTAATCTACTTTGATACAATATCTTCATACGAGAGGATAACGAAGAAGATGTGAGGAGAGCAAACATCGTGTTCTCGTCACCTGGTGAGTCCTCCGTCCTCCAGGTTCCTGAAGTCGCGGCAGGTCCACGTCGAGAACTTCTCCAGAATGTAGGCAGCCAGACCCACCGGGGAGTCGTTCAGTCCTCGGCCTGCGGGCAAAGGAGTCAGACATGATGCCAGACCGAGGCTTCGTCACATTACGAACGTAGACTGTTTGTTTTTTTAATCTCTTCCCTAATCCGATCTGTGGCCCAAAATCCCAAAAAGTCCAAAGATTCCGATGTATTGGGAAAAATATGATTTTGTTGTTGTTATTGTGGTTCTGTAGATGGATCCTGGTGCTGTTGGCTTGCTGCTAGCCCACCCTGGTCACACAGACGCCCTCTGAGGGGGTTTCAGTTAAGTTACACCTCTTACTTCACTTCATTCACAGAATATTGAACATTCAAAGTCAAACGTTGTGATTCAGGAGGATTATCTGTTGGGAGCCATTTCTTAAAAACGGAGCAGTGTGTTTACTTTAGTGTGTATTTTCAGACCAACGCGTGGGACGCTGTTGGTGTGTTTCAGTGCAGAGATCTGTGAACGCCGAGGTCAGAAAGATCAGATGTGGGTCAAATAAAATCAGAATTGAGCATCAAGCCCTGTAATGTGAGCATAGCCTAACATAATAAACCCATTTAAGATCCTATGAATCACTTAAAACGCTCTGGGAGCCGGTCTAGAGCCTCGCGGTGCCGGGTCCCTACCCACGGTGTCGGGCTTGGTGGCCTGGATGTGCATGTAGCCGGACTCCTTGATGGACTCCACCACCAGTTTCTCCGTGCAGGGAAAGAGGCGCTGAACGTCCGTGTCGGTGAAGCCGAACATCTTGGGGAACCGACGGCCGAGCATGATGGATAAGGCCACGCGCAGGCCCGGTTTGGAGGGCGGGGCAAAGTTCACATGCAAGCCTTTGACGATCCTGGGGTAGGAGAGAAAAGAAAAGACGAGTAAAACCGTATTCTACGTCACTGTTGGTCACTTTCTACTGGCAGGGGAACGCCGACTCATCAGGGACGGACAGGAAGTGGAGTACAGGGAGTAGTGGACGACTTTTTGTTTCATTTTCTGTATTATTTAATTTACTTACATTAAATATGTCCTGCTTTGCTATTTTATTGTACATATTGTAACCGTGTTACTGCTGCTGCTACAAACAAGCCCCCCCCCCTCCCTCCAGGGGATGAATAAAGTAGATATCCATCCATCTTCAGAAGAGGAGTGTCACCTCGGCACACCGACACCACGCTGCTGCAGACCCAGGCCGTGTTCATGAGCAGAACCAGAACAAAGCAGGGCAGACCGTCAAAATGAGTGCTTTCCTAAAGGCACTCAAGAAAACACTTCCGCTTTTGTCCACAGGGGCGCCAACGTGCACAGAAAGGTGAAGTTCCTCGTCGTGGCTTTGAGCATTTCCAACAGGAGGCGGTTCTTACCCCGGCGCCAGCTGAGCCATGTTGGTCGTGACCAGCCAGCCCCAGTCTCCTCCGTGAGCGTAGAACTTCTGGAAGCCCAGGCGCTTCATCAGTTTGTGGAAGATGCGTGCCGCACAAATCGAATCAAAACCTGTTCTCACACACACACACACACACACACACACACACACACACACACACACACACACAGTTTATACAGAAAAAAGTGTCCGCACGGAAAACGTAATACTTTATCTCTCAAGGGGAACAAATATATATATATATATATATATCTCTATATAAATATATATATCTATATATAAATATATATATATTTATATATAGATATATATATATATATCTATATATACATATATATATATATCTATGTAAATATATATATAGATATATATATATCTATATATAAATATATATATATAGATGTATATCTATATATATATTTATATATATAGATATACATCTATATATTTATATATAGATATATCTATATATATATATAAATATATATATATATAAATGTATCTATATATAGATATATATATATCTATATATAAATATATAGATATATAAATATAAAGATATATCTATATAGATATAGATAAATATATATAAATATATATCTATCTATATATATATCTCTCTTTGCTGACTCACCTTTCTTATGCGGCGCTTCTGAAAAGCCGTACCCCGGTATGGAGGGACACACCACCTCAAACACGAGGTCCTGTGGGTCCTCCGGTTCCGTCAGCAGAGGGATGAGTCCATAGAACTCGTAGAAGGAGCCGGGCCAGCCGTGGACCATCACCAGAGGAATGGCGGCAGATCCCTCTGGCACCTTCTCGGGCTTCACGTGCAGGTAATGGACGTCGATGCCTGGACGAGGGAGCGCGGCGGGTTAGAGGCGGAGCCTGTCATCCTCGCGGTGAGTGAGCGGCGGTGCGGGCCTCACCTTCGATGCTGGTTTTGAAGTGGGGGTACCGGTTGAGCTTGTCGACTTGCCTCCTCCAGTCGAAGTCGTGTCTCCAGTAGGAGACCACCTTCTCCAGGGACCGGGAGTTGAAGCCATAGTTAAACTGGCTGTCCTCCAGGGAGGGGACGGGGCGCGTCTGGTCCATCCGCCTGTACAGGTCCTGATGAAGAGGATGACGAGGAGGCGTGAGTGAAGCCCGACGCGGCGACCGTGGAGCGCGCAAACTACGAGGGAATCTCACCTCCAGCTCCTCGTCGCTGGTGGCGACTCGAAAGGGCCGGATGGTGACGTCCTCCCCGCCGCCGGGGGGCTCGCCGGCCCCCCACCAGCCATCCTCCGTCTTCAGCACCTGGGTCGGGCTCCTCCGAACCAGGAAGAGGATCAGCCCCCCGATCGCCACGGCGACCAGCACCTCCGCGAACATGGCGCTGGGCGTCTGCGGGCGGGCGGGAGCAAAAGAGGAGAGAGTTGGTGGGGAAACGGTTATTTAAAGCAACGGCGTCACAAGTTTACGATGTTACATCCGAAGATGAGCCAGCTGTCCAGAACACAGGAAACATAAATGTGTTATGACACTAAAGTTCCATTTTTACAAAGAATATCCAGTAATCCGCTTTTCTTTTTGTTGTCCGTCGTGTTTATTAATGTACCGATGTTGTTCACAGCCATTTCCTCGTGTGTGTGTGGTTCTGTGTTGTGTCTGTGCTGTGTGTGTCACTTGTGTGGACTGTGCTACCGCCTCCGGTTCACGTCTTCTTTGTAAATGAGAATTACTTCTCAATTGATTTAAACTGGTTATATAAAGGTACAAAAATAAAAATAGTTTTCCCCCGGGCCGCCCAGGTGATTTCAATTCAATTCTGTTTATTTTGTATCGCCCATGATCACAAAATACAAATTTGCCTCCGAGGGTTTTACAATCTGTCCACAGAGACATCCCTGACCTTTGACCTTTGACCTCACATCGGATCAGGAACAACTCCCAAGAAATAGAAAAAAACCTTTAAGGGGAAAAGAAAGTGAAGAAACTGTCAGGAGAGAACAGAGGAGGATCCCTCTCCAGGATGGACAGAACAATAGATGTCATGATATGTCATGTGACCAGATGAACAATAGATGTCATGTGACCAGATGAACAATAGATGCCATGTGACCAGATGAACAATAGATGTCTTGTGACCAGATGAACAATAGATGTCATGTGACCAGATGAACAATAGATGTCATGTGACCAGATGAACAATAGATGTCATGTGACCAGATGAACAATAGATGTCATGTGACCAGATGAACAATAGATGTCGGTATGACAGAATGTCGAGTCATCTCAGACAACCCAATTGCACGACCGGAGACAGAGGTTCTGCAGTGAACAAACCCGACCTGATCATGGCAAAGACCGACAAGGAACACTGGGAGACAGGTGGGACCAATCAGGGCGGGGCTGACACTGATGAGCATAGGAGACAGGTGTGATGACAGGTGAAAACAATCAGAAGCCTGGAATGACATGAACCTCTCAGCATATCTGTCGGTGCACAACAGTACCCCAGGGCCAACTCCTGATTGATTGTAAAGGATAAGAGTCTTGTCTAATTGCTTGCCCCTGAACTGGGGCGGTGGAGGGTCCTGGGAGTTGCACGGGTTGATGACTCTGGACACTGGAAGCGGACCCACAATCTTTGGTAGAGAGCCAAACCTTTGGCCTGGACTGTAGGAGGGATGGAACCATCACCACAATGGAATGGAGAGAGACCTGTGGCGGGAAGGGTATTGTGGGCAACCTCGACCCATGTGAGGTGGTCACCCAGGTGTAGTCTCTAGTTCTTGGTTCAGACGCTCCGACTGTCCATTTGACTGAGGGTGATATCCTGATGACAGAATCCATGGATCCTGAATACGTGATTCATCATGACCTCTGACTTTGGCAGAGGAATGGGATGAAGTGTGCCATCTTTGAAAATCGATCAACCGCCTCTGGATGAGGGAAATCCTGTCACAAAATCCATCGAAATGTGTGACCAATCTTAACTTGAGATGAGGTCTTATTACACGCACACCGGACAAATTCTTCTTCATGGATGGCCACCAGCACAGATGAGTGAGCCCAGTGGATGACAGAACAAACAGCAGATTGTTGGGACACTAGGCGCTGATTGACTCACTTGCCAGGAAAAGATCACCCGATTAAGTGGAAGGATGGTCTAGACAAAGCATCGGGTTTTGATTCTGAGACCCGGGACTAAAAGAGAGTGTGAAGTTGAATCTACTAAAGAAAAGTGTCCACCTAGCCTGTAGCCTTTCTTATATATTCTAGATTCTTGTGATCTGTCCAGACTAAAACGGTTGCTCTGCAGTGTCTCCATTCGCAGCTTACAGCTAACAATTCCTTGTTATGCATCTTGTTGTCTTCTGTACTCCTCCAATTCCCTCATTGGAAGCATCCACCTCGACCATAAACTGGCGCTGGGGATCTGGAATGGTGAGTATGGGAGCTGAGGTGAATCTATCTCTGAGAAGTTTGAAAGCAAGATCCGCCTGGGGTCCACTTGAAGGGAACCTTAGGAGAAGTCAGAACAAGCAACAGAACTGAAATTCCTAATAAACTTCCTATAGAAGTTAGCAAATCCTAGGAACTGCTGCACCTTTTTCCTGGAGTCTGCACTGACTTTCGCAGGATCCATTTGGATATGATTAGGTGAGACTATGTATCCTAAGAAAGACACTCGAACTCGACTTCTGCCTTGACATATAGCTGATTATCCAGTAGTTTCTGCAAAATACACAAACACTGAAATATTCAAGAATTCCCGCAAAACCTCATTCACAAAAGCTTGAAAAACAGCCGGTGCATTGCACAGTCCAAAAGGCATTACCAAGTACTCATAGTGACCATTCTGAGTGTTGAATCCAGTCTTCCACTCATCCCTTGTTTTATTCTCACCAAGTGATATGCATTTCTTAAATCCAACTTGGTGAATATCTTTGTTGAAGCAGTTCAAAAGCAGATGACATGAGGGGTAGAGGATAGCGGTTCTTCACCGTGGGTCTCAGAGACCCGTCTTTCTTTCCCACGATGAAGGACGGATAATCCTGATTTGGTGAAGAGTCATCCATTGCTGTTCTCTCAGGTCTCGAAATCGAGTAAAAGTCTCCAATGGGGGCCCGAGATCAATGGGACAGTCAAAATCTCGGTGAGGAGGAAATCATGGTAACAGGAAGGTACATCAGGATAGTCAGGGTGATCTATAATGATCCTACTAGAGTCTGTTGGTGCATTAACAGGTTGCGAAAGTTTACACCTGCCCATACAATCCTCTCCCAACCCCAAAATAATCGGGCTCAAAAATATGAAATTGCATGCTCTCGGTATGGTCCTTATTTATAGTAAAGGCACTGGCACTAACAGGATGAGATAGGGGACAGTTTTATTTTTAGCTGTTTGACTTGGTCAATGGTCTGATTGTTAATACAAATGTCTACCTGAGTAACAGGTCGAGGAGGGAAACTTGCTCCTTTTGACTGGTGAGCACGATCTTTCCCGGGCATGAAGCGAGTTGATGACCCAGCAACCGCGCTGCCTCTCCTCCAGAGAAAGCCTGGTTCTTCCATGGGTTCACGAGTCATTCGAAGTGTAGTCCTCTGATGGTCCGGTAACATGAGCTGGAAATCCTCCGCTGGCGGCGCGACCCTCTGGAAGCTGGGAATAACATCCTCTCTTTCGAAGACGGTTATCGATCCGGATATCCAGTGGAGCCAGCTGGTCCTTCCTGTCATGAAGGGAACATTCCATCCGCTGTCCGCTGCTGCCTCGATGGCATAATCAACCACCTGGCGGTTGAGCTGACGATTGAAACAGTCTTCTTTGGCCGTGGTCAAAATAGTCTCTATGAAATCGGCCAATGAGTAACATAGTTCGGTGTCTCTAGACCATTCTGCAGTAGCCCAGGCTCTTCCCGTTAAATGAGACACAATAAACGCCACTTTACCATGCTCAGATAAAAAAGCTGCTGGGTTGTGTTGAAAATGCAGATCACACTGTACCAGAAAGGCTCTAAAATCTCTCCGGAAGAGCCAGCGGGAGGAAACAGCCTGACCTGGGTCGTCAGCTGGAGTATTGACAGGCAAATTCTCAGCTGTTGATGAGTGAAAAAATTATTCATTTGGGCAACCAGTTGTTGCATCTGTGTAGATAATTCTTCCTGAACCCCGCCTGGCGCCTCTCAGCTCTTGTATTTCCGGCTGACTTACGCCCTGTACCGACGTCAGTTCGTTCTGTTACGATCTCAGACACTTAGGAGACAGAGATAAAGTATTTGTAAGTAGAGGATCAAAACCTTTCAAGAGCCCAACATAACCTCATGGCAAAGACCAGACGAACTGACAAGGAACACTGGGAGACAGGGGAATTTAAGCGCATGGTAACAAGACACAGGTGGGACCAATCAGGGGCGGGGCTGACACTGATGAGCATAGGAGACAGGTGTGATGACAGAAACAATCAGGAAGCCTGGAATGAGAGAAAGCGAACATAAATGACATGAACCTCTCTAGCATATCTTCCACCACGAGAAGCTCAAAGTCAAAGTCAAAGTCAAAGTCAGTTTTATTTGTCAATTTTCCATATGTGCAAACATACAGAAGATCGAAATTGCGTTTCTCTTCTGTCCAACATAAAGTGAATTGTGCAACATATAGACAACATAGAGTGCAAAAATAGTAAAAAACTTGTGAACATATAGACAACATAAAGTGCATAGACAACATAAAGTGCAAAAATAGTAAGAAACATGTAAACATATAGACAACATAAATTGTGCTAGCAGCATTCAGACATGTGAGTCTGAAAGAGGACGGAGTGGGAGGATGGGGAGAGAGTTCAGCTTCCTGACAGCCTGGTGGATGAAGCTGTTGGACAGCCTGGCGGTGTGAGCCCGGGCTCGGTACCTCCTCCCAGAGGGCAGGAGGCTGAAGAGACCGTGTGAGGGTGGCAGGGTCACTCACAATCGAGGTCGCTGCGGGTGAGGCGGGTGTTGTATATGTCCTGCAAGGATGGGAGGGGGAGTGAGGCACCCATGATCCTTCCAGCTGCCTTCACTATGCTGCAGGGCGTTCCTGCTGTGGTCTGTGCAGCTTCCGCCCACACAGTGATGCAGTTGGTCAGGATGCTCGATGGTGCCGCAGAAGGTGCACATGATGGATGGGGGCTCCCTGCTTTCCTCAGTTTCCGGAGGAAGTAGAGGCCTCTGTGCTTTCTTTGCCAGCGATGTAGTGTTGGCTGTCCACGAGAGGTCCTCACTGATTTCCACCCCAGGAATTTGGTGCTGCTGACCTGCTCAATGTCCGCACTGCTGATGGTCAGTGGTGGGTGATGGGTGTGGCCTTTCCGAAGTCAACAACGATCTCTTTGGTCTTGCTGTTGTTGAGCAGGAGGTTGTTGACTCCGCACCACGTGGTCAGAAGGTTGACCTCCCTCCTGTAGAGGGTCTCGTCATCCTTGGTGATGAGACCTATCAATGTTGTGTCGTCTGCAAACTTGACCATGTGATTGGTGCTGTAGCTGGTTTTGCAGTCGTGAGTCAGCAAGGTGAAGAGCAGGACTGAGCACAGCCCTGAGGGGCCCCTGTGCTGAGTGTGATGCTGCTCGAGGTGTTGTTGCCAACACGCACTGCTTGTGGCCTCTCACTCAGGAAGTCCAGCAGCCAGTTACACAGCGAGGTGTTGAGCCCCAGCTGGTCAAGTTTGCAGATTAGTTGTTGTGGATGATTGTGTTGAATGCTGAGCTAAAGTCTATGAACAGCATTCTTACATAGGAGTCTTTTTGTCCAGGTGGGTGAGGGCTGGGTGGAGCAGAGCAGATTGCATCCTCCGTGGACCGTTTGGCCGTATGCAAACTGGAAAGGGTCCAGAGTGGGGAGAATGGATTTGATATGCGACATGACTAGTCGTTCAAAGCACTTCATGATTATGGGGTCAGTGCCACTGGGCGATAGTCGTTGAAGCAGGACGGAGTGGATTTCTTTGCAGGTATGATGGTGGTTACCTTGAAGCATGATGGAACAACAGCTTGTCTCAGAGAAGTATTAAAGACATCCGTGAAGACGCCCTTAAGCTCCTCTGCGCAGTCCTTCAGCACCACGACCAGGGATGTTGTCTGGACCTGTTGCCTTGTGGGTGTTGATGGACGAGAGAGTCCTCTTCACGCTGGCAGCAGACAGGCACAGAACCTGATCGTGGGGAGGGGGCGGAGTCTTGTGGACGAGTGCTGTTCTGTGCTTCAAACCGGGCAAAGAAGCTGTTGAGGTTGTTTAGCAGAGAGATGTTGCTGTCGCAGTTCTGTGGCGTGGGTTTATAGTCTGTGATGGTCTGAATGCCCCGCCACAGGCTGCGTGTGTCTCTGCTGTCTTTAAAGTGCCGGGTTATCTTTTTTGTGTAGGAATTTTTTGCTTTCCTGATGCCGTGGGACAGGTTGGCTCGTCTCATGATGACGACTAGAAGCTCGTCTCATAATAACCACTAGAAGCTCGTCTCATAATAACCACCAGAAGCTCGTCTCATAATAACCACTGGAAACTCGTCTCATAATAACCACTAGAAGCTTGTCTCATAATGACGACTAGAAGCTCGTCTCATAATGACGTCTAGAAGCTCATCTCATAATATCCACTAGAAGCTCGTCTCATGATGACAACTAGAAGCTTGTCTCATAATGACGACTAGAAGCTCGTCTCATAATATCCACTAGAAGCTCGTCTCATAATGACGACTAGAAGCTCGTCTCATAATAACCACTAGAAGCTCGTCTCATAATATCCACTAGAAGCTCGTCTCATAATATCCACTAGAAGCTCGTCTCATAATATCCACTAGAAGCTCGTCTCATAATATCCACTCGAAGCTCGTCTCATAATATCCACTAGAAGCTCGTCTCATAATAACCACTAGAAGCTCGTCTCATAATATCCACTAGAAGCTCGTCTCATAATGACGACTAGAAGCTCGTCTCATAATGACCACTAGAAGCTTGTCTCATAATATCCACTAGAAGCTCGTCTCATGATGACGACTAGAAGCTCATCTCATGATGACGACTAGAAGCTCGTCTCATAATATCCACTAGAAGCTCGTCTCATAATGACGACTAGAAGCTTGTCTCATAATGACGACTAGAAGCTCGTCTCATAATATCCACTAGAAGCTCGTCTCATGATGACGACTAGAAGCTCATCTCATAATATCCACTAGAAGCTCGTCTCATAATATCCACTAGAAGCTCGTCTCATAATGACGACTAGAAGCTCGTCTCGTGACGACGACTAGAAGCTCGTCTCATAATATCCACTAGAAGCTTGTCTCATAATATCCACTAGAAGCTCGTCTCATAATGACGACTAGAAGCTCGTCTCGTGACGACGACGAGAAGCTCGTCTCATAATATCCACTAGAAGCTCATCTCATAATGACCACTAGAAGCTCGTCTCATAATGACGACTAGAAGCTTGTCTCGTGACGACGACTAGAAGCTCGTCTCATAATATCCACTAGAAGCTCGTCTCATAATGACCACTAGAAGCTCGTCTCGTGACGATGACTAGAAGCTCGTCTCATAATATCCACTAGAAGCTCGTCTCATAATATCCACTAGAAGCTCATCTCATAATATCCACTTGAAGCTCGTCTCATAATATCCACTAGAAGCTCGTCTCATAATATCCACTAGAAGCTCGTCTCATAATATCCACTAGAAGCTCGTCTCATAATATCCACTAGAAGCTCGTCTCATAATGACGACTAGAAGCTCGTCTCATAATGACGACTAGAAGCTCATCTCATAATGACGACTAGAAGCTCGTCTCATAATATCCACAAGAAGCTCGTCTCATAATATCCACTAGAAGCTCGTCTCATTATATCCACTAGAAGCTCGTCTCAGAAGCTCGTCTCATAATATCCACTAGAAACTCGTCTCATAATATCCACTAGAAGCTCGTCTCGTGACGACCACTAGAAGCTCGTCTCATAATATCCACTAGAACAGTGGTCGCCAACCCGTCGATCGCGATCGACCGGTCGATCTCGGAGACATTCCCTGTCGATCTCCAAAATAAAAATAAAATAAATTCAGAAACATATATTTCTGAGGTGTCTTCTGAAATGTTTTCTTTCTGACTGGAAGATTGAGGTCAGAAAAGATCTCCGCCTGATTCATGAACGCCTGAAAACGGGTTCGCTTACACAGCCGTGTTGTCAGCTGTGCTCCTGAAAGAGGGGAACGTACCACTACAGGTGGGGCGCAGGGGAAATGCAGAAAGACCTTTATTGATAACTTCACATATTACACAAGCTCAAAGTACACCGACATAAAACTAAGTCATCAATAAATACATGTTGAAATGCCTGTACCTTCGTGTACATGTTTACGTTTCGGCATTAACAGGTTACGCCTGCGCGTGCGCGACAGCCGAGATTCTTGGCGTCTTGCCAGGTCTCCGTGAGTTCGGCTTTTCTGCTGTTGTCCTTCAAAACAAAAGCTCAACATTTAGCTTTTTTTTCTTGTCTGATAGAGCAATCTGGTTTACTTGAAAGTGATTGCAATTGCATTTATTCTATTATTTGAAAAGGGACAGATGCAGGAGTCACAAATGGTGATTCTCATATTTATTATTATGAAAATTATTTAAATCTGAGGATGTCTGTAGAGCTGATGTGAACGTAATCACCAACGGTATGAGTTCAGAACCAATCCCAGATGAGAAAACCTTCATGAATACCAATTTTGCCCCGAAAAACTCGTCAGTGGAGTTGAGAAAATCACCAAATCAAAGACCAGGAGCTGGATTACTGACAGACAGCTGACAGACGGCCTCAGACTGTCTGTCTGTGATTATGAACTAACTACAAGGTCACAGACAGAGTTCAGTCACTCCCATAACACTGACTGGAGTCACATGGCTTGATGGCATTATGATGACAGCTGAACTTACATGAGTTGCACTGACTGATCATGTTATCAGTGTTGTGCTGTAATGTAAATAAATACAACATTTATATTGGTAGTTCATCCAGCTGCTCATTGCAAATGTGTTTTTTCTTGTTTATATTGTGTGCGGTTAACAAATATCTTACTTGTTATATTACACTTAAATTCTGTGTACTTGGTCTCATCAATTTGAATGCTGGACCAAAATGACAATTAGGCCAAATAAAGTTGTAAGTCCAGTCTGGACCGTCGTTTTCTCTCAACGCCTCAAAGGTAGATCTTGCCGGTCATGAAGGCGGAGGTCAGGGATCTTGGGCTCAAAAAGGTTGGTGACCACAGGGTTCCGTGCACCGGGGTCCGTGTACCGGGGTCTGTGTACCGGGTCTGTGTACAGCAGGGATGCCAGGGTGAAATTGGACAGGGGGCCAGATTTCTTTCAAGTGAGATCTCAGGGGGCCGGATTACACTTTCGGACTGAAAAGGCCAAACACTGACTCAACACATGGATAGGTAGGCTATTTGAACCCTAACCCTAACCCTAACCCTACAATTACATAGCCTAAAGCAGGAGACAGTTACCCTCTAAAAACGTAACATTTTCCTATCCATGCAAGTAGCCTACATCTATAAATTAGAAATGCACCAAAATAAACTAGGTGCCAACAAAACACATTTCCTATAAATAACACAAGTGTAAACAGTTTTATTATATATTTTTAGTATTTATTTTGTATTGGTTTAAATTGGGATTACATATCCCAAACATATCATAACCCCCCACACTCACATGAGATAAATTCATATAACAATTCATATCAACAAAGCACACTGATGTCATCAAATTCATATAACAATTCATATCATCAGCTATCTAAAAACATTAAATTGGCTCAACAGATGAGGCACATTAACTTTGCCAGTCATCACCAGTCAACCCCAACTCATATTTACACACCCCCATATGCCTATATGGCACTAGCCTTGCCATCAGTCAACCCCAACCCCTTTTATTCCCTCCCACCCATATCACACTGGATTATGATAAATGGGGAGACCAGCCTACTTCAGCTTCTTGTCGAAGCCAGACACCTTTTAACTTTCACCAGCTTGTTCATATCGGGGGACAGTTTCTGGGCAGTGTCTATTTTCATAACATCATTCAGATGTCTGTGCGTCATTTGATTGCGCACTTTCGATTTATTAATATTCATCACGGAAAAGGCCTGCTCACATAAATATGTTGTCCCAAACATACAAAGTATTTTACCTGCAAAAGCCGTGATGCTTGGGTACTGTGGTGGCAAGGATTGATAGAATGATTCGATTGAAAAAGATGCATAGTTATCCTTCAACGGTGCGCAACACTGCAGTGCTATCAGTTCCATTTGGATCGCCTCTGGGACCTCGGAAGCGTCAATGGTGAATGGAGAGCGAAAAAGCGAAAACTCCTTTTCCAGTTTAGTAAAAACCGTGAATCGATTGTCAAACTCATGCCTGAGTCCGGAAAGCAAGTTTGCGTACTTGTCCATACTCTGGTGATTGACAGGCTGAGATTTTAGACAGGGGAAGTGGGCTGCATTGTGCTTGGAGAGCTGCGTCTTCCATAACTCCAGTTTACTTTGAAAAGTACAAACACTATCATAATACTTTGTGACGAGTTTGTTGCGGCCCTGCATAGAAACATTCAACACATTTCGGTGTTCCGTAATGTCCACTAAAAAGGCAAGATCCCTGGTCCATTCTGGGTCGTCCAATTCCACCACAGGCTTCCCTTTACCCTGCATGAACTCGGCTATCTCTGTGTGTAGTTTGTAGAAATGTTTGAGCACTGCGCCTCGGCTCAACCAACGCACATCGGTGTGATAGGGAAGGCCATGATGAATGTCGTTTTCCAATAAAAAAGCGTCATATTGCCTATGGTTAAGTCCTCTGGCTCTGATAAAATTCACAGTCTCAATAACAACACGCATGACATGGTCCATGTTCAGACTCTTGCAGGACAAAGTCTCTTGGTGCAGTATACAGTGAAAGTTCCAGAATACTTGCTCTGGATTAGCCGCATTTACCTTTTCTCTCAATTTCACTACTCCTGCCTTCCTTCCTATCATAGAAGGCGCACCGTCGGTAGCCACACTGACTGCTTGCTGTTTCTGTAGCGATGATGCCAGCTCGTTTAGCTTTTGAGTCCGAAGTTGCCCTGTGTACTCCTTGTATTTCTCGGCGTGAGTCTCGTAGTGTCTTTTGATGTTATACTCCTGAGCTACAGCCACTTGTTGAGAACAAATAAGACACACGGGTTTGCCTCCTACTTCCCAAGATAAATACTGTTCCTTCCATCTTTCCTGAAAGATGCGACCTTCAGTGTCAACCTTCCTCTTTTTTGAAAACGACATCTCGATCAGCACTACCGGGGCTGCTTCAGCTGAGGCGGGAAGAAGCAACAGACCAACTGACAGATTCCACCGAAATGTAAAAAAATTATATTAAAATAAAAAAATATATTCTCCCCTTATCACTAGGGTTGGGTACCGGAAACCGGTGCCAATGTGGCACAGCCGGTATTACCCGGACCGAAACGCAACGCACATTTCGGTGCTTCTTTCCGGTGCCTGAGCCGATTAAAATTGAAAAAAACTATTGTTGTGAACTTCTCAGGTGACTCCGCCCTGTCAGCAGGTTGCGATAGCCTATCATATTTAACTTTGACAGCGGAGGCTGCGCCGTGTGTGACTACGAGTCTATAGCTTCTCTCACCAGCATAACTGTTTTCAGCTGCGCTCACATAAAAAGGGGTTTCTACCCCTCCGCTAGTCTACGAAGGCGATAACACAATGTACCATTAGAGCACTGGAGATGGGCCGCTACACTATGTAGAGACTTCATTAAACACCAGAGAATAGCCATTTACCATAATTACAATGTATAAAGTGTATTTATGATTAATTTAATGTCATCTTCATTGAAAAAAACATGCTTTGAAAAATAAGGACATTTCTAAAGGTTTTTTCTTCTTCTAATTGATCCCAAACTCTTGAACGGTAGTGTTTAAACACGCAATCACACGCACACTTAAATCAACATCTGACCAGACATGGGTACATTTTGAGCACTCAATATGGCAGAAAGAGTGTAAGTGGGTAAGGAGAGGGGGCGAGGGGGGTTTGGGCGCCTTCTGTAGCAAAGAGCTACAACAGAAGACGTTTTTTTAGTATTTGCCACGTGTTCATGTTTCCATTTCTCCGCAGGCAAATATTTTCACCACAACGACTTTGTAACCGTCCAAGATGTCATCATGAAACTTTGCTGGTGTGGAGTTAAAAGTTTGTCCTCGTAAAAGGAGCCGGAAGTAGGGGCTAGAACAGGGGTGGGCAAACTTTTTGACCTACGGGCCACATTCGGTTCTAAAATGTGACAGAGGGGCCGGGCCAGGAGCATTTGGACACGCAATGTAGTTTATTAAACCTGGAGATTGCGTCTGTTTTTTATACATTTCAATTTAAGGTGCAAAGTTAAAGTAAAAACATTTACTGGAAAGAGATCAATGGAATCACTTTCAACATTCAAAACAAATTACCCAACGAAATACTCAAGCTCAATAATTTCTAATTGTTTTAAACCCCGCAAAATAATGGACGGATTGTCCTGAGAGATAGACTGTATTAAATATCCTGCCTGCAGCAGAAACTAGAAAAGGGTCTTTAAATTGAGGGCGATGTGCGGCGTCATCTGGTCAGCATGTGTATGAACCCCGTCACAAACAAACCGACAGCGTTTTACTCGAGAAAATATGACCCTAAAGCTGACAATTGAAGTTCGATTTTTTTTAATTATTCATATCTCTTCTGAAAACACACCTTTACTCATGTGGACGAACTGTTTTGGTGTTTGAAATTGGTTTACCAAAGGTCATAGGTTCACAAAAGCAGTGAAATATCTGAATACAATGCTAGATACATGTAATTGCACCTGTCCATCCTGGAGAGGGATCCTCCTCTGTTCTCAAGCTGAAGGTTTCTTCCCTTTTCCCCCTGAAGGGTTATTTGGGAGTTGTTCCTGATCCGATGTGAGGTCAAAGGTCAAATGTCAGGGATGTCTATATGTACAGATTGTAAAGCACTCGAGACAAATTTGTAATTACAAATAAACTGAATTGAATTAAATAAATGAGGAAAACCACATTTTGTATTAACGTTTTTTTAGTAAAAATGATGTGTCTGTCACACATTCACCAAAATGATAAAGATGGGACTGAGAAATGACTTCATATTGCAGATAAAGTTTCATGGGGTGTGTGCAAATAAAAAATGACCATTACATTTTTTTTAAATATAAATATGTATTATACATAAAAATAAAAAAAATCCACATTATATACATGTTGTGAAATAGAAAACAGAACACAACTATTGACTATAATAACATCATGTCATCGTGTCACGAGTCCTCTCTGCTGGCCGGGCAGGCTGCGCTGCAGGTGGCGCTGCAGGTTGAGCTGCAGGCTGCGCTGCAGGCGCTGGTGAATCCTCTCTGTAAAATACAAGACTAGTCAGCACCGCGCACAAGTTACGGACACCGGGACGGACACCGTGACACGTAACGTGTAGTAAAGACTCTTACCCGGTCCAAGTGGCTCTCTTCTGGCTGCGTGTTCCTCCTCGTGGCTTTGCAGCTCCTCCAGGCTCCGCGCTGCTCGCCAAAATCACTGGGCTGTTTCTAAATGAGCTTCACCTGTGTGGTGGGCGGGTCCCTTGTGATTTACTGAGTGTTCATTGGTTGTTTTTTTCGAAAAATGTTGACAGACAAACGGATTGACAAATCATGGTGAAGGGTTTTGTGTGACGAGTACTTTCCGCGCCAACGCACACCGGAAGTAAACAAAGTTGCGATTTGGACAAGTTCGGCGGGCCGGATTAAAAAGCCTAACGGGCCGGATGTGGCCCGCGGGCCGTAGTTTGCCCATGTCTGGGCTAGAAAGTAGGGAAGGAAACATGCAGACGTCACACTGTCGACACCACAAGATGAACACAGGAGTACTGGCTGTACTGGGGTAAATAAACATTTATTTAACATGTAACGTAATGATTCTCAGAAGAAAAATGGCATTTGGAGGTGTGTGTGTATGCAGGGATGGATTAACCAACGGGCCTACCGGGCCCAGGCCCAGGGGCCCATGAGCTCAGGGGGCCCCTGGGCCTGAGCCTCCGCGCGTGACGTCGCTGTGATTAACATTGTATTGATATGAATATGATGATATGACACGATGCGCCGTAGCCGGTATATGCTAGGCTTAAGTCATTCATGTCAGTAACAGGGCCCCAATAGTCCTACTGAGGGATGGATTACCGAACGAGCCTACCGGCACCAGGGGCCCGTGAGTTCAGGGGGCCCGTGAGCTCGCCTACCGGCACCAGGGGCCCATGAGCTCAGGGGGCCCCTAATCCAGAGCCTCTGCGTGAAGTAGCTGTTATTACCTTCGCATTGAAAATGCCAGAAGGTTATGTTTTGATCGCCGTGTATTTATTTATTTATTTATTTATTTGTATGCGTGTTATTCGCAAAACTCAAAAAATATTGAACCGAATCACATGAAATTTGGTGGGATGATTGTTTATTATCCGGGGACCAGGTGATTAGATTATGGGATCGATTGGGTCAAAGGTCAAAGGTCAAAGGTCATGAACAGGTCAAAATCTTTCGCAGAACTCAAAAAGTATTGAACCGAATCGCATGAAATTTGGTGGGATGATTGCTTATTATCCGGGGACCAGTTGATTAGATTTTGGGATCGATCGGGTCAAAGGTCAAAGGTCATGAACAGGTCAAAATCTTTCGCAGAACTCAAAAAGTATTGAACCGAATCGCATGAAATTTGGTGGGATGATTGTTTATTATCCGGGGACCAGTTGATTAGATTTTGGGATCGATCGGGTCAAAGGTCAAAGGTCATGAACAGGTCAAAATCTTTCGCAGAACTCAAAAAGTATTGAACCGAATCGCATGAAATTTGGTGGGATGATTGTTTATTATCCGGGGACCAGTTGACTAGATTTTGGGATCGATCGGGTGAAAGGTCAAGGTCAAAGGTCATGAACAGGTCAAAATGTTCTTGAATCGCATGAAATTTGGTGGGATGATTGGTTATTATCCGGTGACCATTTGATTAGATTTTGAGATCAATCGGGTCAAAGGTCAAGGTCATGGAAAGGTCAAACTCTTTTTTTACCATAGCACGATACATTTTTGTCCAATTGGCATGCAACTAATGCCAAAATGTTCATAATTCAATGCCCAATCTTGTGATATGCGAAGGTATGCGCTACAGTGCCCATTCTAGTTAACTTTGTATTGATATGATGATATGACACGATGCGCCATAGCCGGTATATGCTAGGCTTAAGTCATTCATGTCATGGTCATATAATTCGCGTTATGTTGTCTGCTCAGCTCCGGTATCGTTGTTCCATACGGACTGTTTTGTTAGCGATGTAAAAAAAAAATTTAAATTAAATGTTGTTGTTTTTTTTGACATTTTTTTGTTGATTTTTTTTTTTTTTTTTGCGGTTGGGGGGGGGGCCTTGACACGTCCAGGCCCAGGGGCCCGTGGTTTCTTAATCCGTCCATGTGTGTATGCATGTGTGTGTGTGTAGGTCCTCCACAGTGAGGTTAGTAAATCAGATGATCCTGCTTCATTCATGAGGCGCAACTCCACGATGAAAGACGACAGGAACACAGCGGCCGTGCTGAGATGTCATCCAACATAGCTGCTTACACGTAAATAGAAAAAAAGAAAATACATGCGATGTCTTCATTACACGTCCTTTTTTAAAACAGAAATCAAACACTCGTTCCTGTGAAAAAAAAATTAAAATCAAGATGCCAAAGGTGCTCACTGCAGCAGCAGAGGATTTGTCATTTGTGGACACTTCATCCCTCATTACCCCCCCCACCCATCACCTCCTCCCTCTACATTTCCAAAGCAACCTACACCGACTACGTTACAGTAATACCATCAGGGACGAGATCACAATACCTGATGAGTAAAAAGGAAAAATCCCTGGATTTTTAATGAAAAAAGTATCAAAAAAAGTCCCGAGAGTAAAATACACACAGGATACGTGACGCGTCCCTAAAGGTATTAGCGTCAGCGTAGGCAGCCGGATCAATCTCGCCACGTTGCCGTCGCCCGGGCTCCCCGGTGCTCCAACGTGTCCACTGGACTCAGTCCGCTCGGTTTAGAAGGCGCGCGCGGCTGAGCTTCAGTCCGTCTCCAAGGAGCCGCTGTGCGTCTCCTTGGAGACCATGAGCCGCATCAGTTTCCCGTGGAGCTTCTCGATCTTCTTCACGTCCTGGGCCTGGTCGGTCTTGTACTGTAAACACTTGGGGGGGGGGGGGGGACAAAAGACGGGGAAGACATCGTTAAGACGGGTTATGAATGGAACAATTTAAAACTGTTCGGTACAGACCGTCATTCGTTATAACTAATATTTACTACGGTTAATGGGGACAAGTTTTGTTTATTGTTTTATGTAAATATGTGTGTGTATTTATGTGTGTGTGTGTGTATGTATGTGTGTATATGTATGTTTGTGTATGTATATGTATGTACATGTGTATACGTATATATGTTTATGTCACAAATGACAACTTTCAATTTGCAGAACCAGAGGAGCCTGCGTGGAAATCTAAAAAGTCTTGGGAGGCGAAGAATGAACAACACATGAATTTACATGTCACGTTTATATTATCAACAAATCCATGTCTACGAGCAACTATTCATACACGCCGTCATACTCATTGACTGTGTTGTTACTCTGTAATGATTCATCTGGTCACATGACATCTATTGTTCATCTGGTCACATGACATCTATTGTTCATCTGGTCACATGACATCTATTGTTCACCTGGTCACATGACATCTATTGTTCATCTAGTCACATGACATCTATTGTTCATCTGGTCACATGACATCTATTGTTCATCTAGTCACATGACATCTATTGTTCATCTGGTCACATGACATCTATTGTTCATCTGGTCACATGACATCTATTGTTCATCTGGTCACATGACAGCTATTGTTCACCTGGTCACATGACATCTATTGTTCATCTGGTCACATGACATCTATTGTTCATCTGGTCACATGACATCTATTGTTCATCTGGTCACATGACATCTATTGTTCACCTGGTCACATGACATCTATTGTTCATCTGGTCACATGACATCTATTGTTCATCTGGTCACATGACATCTATTGTTCATCTAGTCACATGACATCTATTGTTCATCTGGTCACATGACATCTATTGTTCTTCTGGTCACATGACATCTATTGTTCATCTGGTCACATGACATCTATTATTCATCTGGTCACATGACATCTATTGTTCATCTGGTCACATGATATCTATTGTTCATCTGGTCACATGACATCTATTGTTCATCTGGTCACATGATATCTATTGTTCATCTGGTCACATGACATCTATTGTTCATCTGGTCACATGACATCTATTGTTCATCTGGTCACATGACATCAATTGTTCTTCTGGTCACATGACATCTGGTCAGCAGTGGAGATTTGGTTTTTGGAGGCCAAATCCATGAGTTTTACTCGCTGCTGAGGGAAGAGGCCGAGTCCCAGAGCGGGCCCCGACCTGCAGGAGCCCGGAGCCTCTTCCCTGAGAGAGAGAGAGAGAGAGAGAGAGTGGCTCTGGGCGTGCGACGGCGATACCGGAGCCATCAGGAATATGTTGACGGGAATCTGCTTTGACGATGACGTATTAGTAAAATCTACCGGAGGGGATGAGGCTCGCAGGATCAGTGACTTCCTTAAAATCACTTCTTAAAATCCATTTTTATAGAACAGCTTTTACGTGACGTCGTCATTTTATGCAGATCTTTGGTTCCCGAATTTAGTTTGTCCGTTTGTTAATTTTTAGTACATTTTGTAATTTTATATTTGTATCTTATTATTCTATTTGTTTTGCCTTCATTCTCTGTGGAGCACTTTGTAAACTTTGTTTTTAAAGGTGCGATATAAATAAAAATATTATTTTTATTATCTGTAATTTAAAACTAAATCCAAAACTCTACATATATAACTTTTGTATCGTGTTTTTCTTTTATATTTTGTAATTTTGTATTTCTTATTATAGTGTTATCAGGGTAGGACATCTACATCTTTTTTCGGGGGCAATTTTTGCCCCCAGTGACTGAAATTGGGGGCATTTAAAACAAATAAATATATATACTTATTTAGGCTTACAGTATATGAGCAATTGTCATCAAAATGTCAATAATAATAATATAGTTCAACATGTTTTCTTAAGATATTTTTAACACAAAACAAACAGAAAACATAAATCATATTTAATGTTATTCTTATTTCTTTGTGGTTATTTATTGTTATAACATTTTTGAAACAACTATTAACAATTATAACTTCTTTCTTTCTTTTTTTTGTAATTTAAAATTATATTTATTGATTGATTGATTTTATTGACACACACAACAAAGAAAAGAAACAAAAGGCTATTAAATTATCATAATTATTAGAGGAAGTTATGGGGACATTTATATTATATATTATATTATATAACATTATATTTCTTAGGGTCAGTTTTGCCCTCGTGTATTTCTAAACTGTTGACTTCCAAATCGCTCTGGATTGTTGATCTCAGCACATATTGCAAATAAAACCTTGAAACTTGAAACAGTGATAACTGTTAGATAACTGATAAATCCCTGATAACTCAGAATATCTCCGGACACCCGCGCTCACCGGTTCTTTCCCGCTGGCTCGGCTGGGCGTGTAGTGGTTATTTTTGGACACGCCGAGTCCTTCCGGATCCTGCTAGGCCCCACAGAGCGTGGCGCTGGCGGCTCCCCCGGTAGCAGTGGGAGTAGCGGGGGAACCGAGTACTGCTGGTACTCGGGCGAAGCCGCGCCAGGTAGTCCAATCTTTGGAGTAGCTGCTGCCGCTCTCCATGCAGTCCGCGCACACGGCAATCTCGAAACCTGCAGGGGGCGACTTTAGATGTCATGAGACCAGATGAACAATAGATGTCATCAGAAATCAGAATCAGAAATCAGAATCAGAAACAGGTTTATTGCCAAAGAATGTTCATATTAAAACACAAACAAACGAGAACTTGGGCGGAAGGTGCAAGAATCACAAGACCAAGACACCGAAGCGCCTGTCACGCGCCATACCCTAGAAGTGGGGTGGATGAAAGATGACAGCATAACATGAGGGAAGAGAGGCGAGAAAAGAAAAGCCACCCCCGACTATGCTCCCCTAGAGGGCAGTGGGAGCAGGAGAAACAAAACACACAATACAAGCACATACATCTTAGACATGACTTGCAACGAGTAGGAAGGGGGAGGGAGGTAATCCAAAGACAGGCGATAGCTCCGTCATTGAGGGCAGAAGGTAACCAGCACCGACAAGCAGCCAGCCGGTCCATCGCCATTACTGGGCGCTGACATGAGACCCCTGGGTTCCTGTCACCCTGGGGGCAAAAGCAGGCGAAGGCGTGGGAATGGGGGTAGTGAGTGCATTTCAGTTTGTTGAAGTTCATTGTGTGAATGGCCCGGTTATCGGCCCTCCCCCAGACCACAACAGACAAAGTTCTCAGTCCACAAGATAGTGTTGCTCACATGGAGATGTTTATACAGAAGGCCTGGGGAGAAAACAACCACAGGTGTCTGTGGATAGGGGAAGGAATGCCAATGAGAGAGTCTCGCTCAGTGACTCCTGGGAGTTGTTGTTCCAGTCACGGCCTTGGGGCCCGTCCTGGTAGAGGAGCCAGCAGATAAGATTGGGATTGTTTTGTCTTTCCAGTAGTTGCAAGATGTTCAGTTTTATGACTCCACTCATTCCTCCATTTCCTCCCGCTTGCTATGGTCAGGATTTCAAATCGATCCACTTCATTTGCAGAGCCGTCAGTTCACCACCCATGTTGTCATTCTGACGGTTTAATGCCAAAGTCTGAGGCCAACAACTCTGTGGAGCCAGCTGGTCCTTTATCGGTTCGAAGTCCTGTCATGAAGGCGTCACGAAGAGGCGGAACATTCCATCCGCTGTCCGCTGCTGCTCCTCGATGGCATAATCAACCACCTGACGGTTGAGCTGACGTATTTGAAACAGTCTTCTGCTGGCCTCCGTAGCAGGCGATGAGTGGTCAAAAATGCGCCTCATAGTCTCTATGAAATCGGCCAATGTGTAACATAGTTCGGTGTCTCTAGACCATTCTGCAGTAGCCCAGGCTGCAGCTCTTCCCGTTAAATGAGACACAATAAACGCCACTTTACCATGCTCAGATAAAAAAGCTGCTGGGTTGTGTTGAAAATGCAGATCACACTGTACCAGAAAGGCTCTGCAATTCGAAGAGTCTCCGGAAAATCTCTCCGGAAGAGCCAGCCGTAACGGGGAGGAAACAGCCTGACCTGGGTCGTCAGCTGGAGTATTGACAGGCAAATTCTCAGCTGTGGATGACGTCACCGGAGGAGCAGTCTGTTGATGAGTGAAAAAATTATTCATTTGGGCAACCAGTTGTTGTATCTGTAGATAATTCTTCCTGAACCCCGCCTGGCGTCCTCACAGCTCTTGTATTTCCCAGCTGACTTTGTCCAGTTTTTCCTCGTGATGAAAATCGTCACGCCCTGTACCGACAGAGCGTGAGCGTTCTTGGGTCGGCTGGGTCCATAATGTGGTCAGTTCGTTCTGTTACGATCTCAGACACTTAGGAGGTAGGACTCAATTGCCCGCGCCCGGAGCCAGAGATAAAGCATTTGTAAGGACTTTATTTTTCGGTTCTGCAGTGAACAAAATGAAAGCGCTCACGTAGTGAGACATCAAAAACTTTTCAAGAGCACAACATAACCCGACCTGATCATGGCAAAAGACCAGACGAACTGACAAGGAACACTGGGAGACAGGGGAATTTAAGCACATGGTAACAAGACACAGGTGGGACCAATCAGGGGCGGGGCTGACACTGATGAGCATAGGAGACAGGTGTGATGACAGGTGAAAACAATCAGGAAGCCTGGAATGAGAGAAAGCGAACATAAATGACATGAACCTCTCTAGCATATCTGTCGGTGCACAACACACGACGACCACGAGAAGCTCAAAGTCAAAGTCAAAGTCAAAGTCAGTTTTATTTGTCAATTTTCCATATGTGCAAACATACAGAAGATCGAAATTGCGTTTCTCTTCTGTCCAACATAAAGTGAATTGTGCAACATATAGACAACATAGAGTGCAAAAATAGTAAAAAAACTTGTGAACATATAGACAACATAAAGTGCATAGACAACATAAAGTGCAAAATAGTAAGAACATGTAAACATATAGACAACATAAATTGTGCTAGCAGCATTCAGACATGTGAGTCTGAAAGAGGACGGAGTGGGAGGATGGGAGAGAGTTCAGCTTCCTGACAGCCTGGTGGATGAAGCTGTTGGACAGCCTGGCGTTGTGAGCCCGGGCGGTACCTCCCAGAGGCAGGAGGCCTGGAAGAGACCGTGTGAGGGTGGCAGGGTCACTCACATCGAGGTCGCTTGGTGAGGCGGTGTTGTATATGTCTGCAAGGATGGGGAGGGGAGTGAGGCACCCATGATCCTTCCAGCTGCCTTCACACTATCTTGCTGCAGGGCGTTCCTGCTGTGGTCTGTGCAGCTTCCGCCCACACAGTGATGCAGTTGGTCAGGATGCTCGATGGTGCCGCGGTAGAAGGGTGCACATGATGGATGGGAGGCTCCCTGCTTTCCTCAGTTTCCGGAGGAAGGACGCCTCTGTGCTTTTCTTTGCCAGCGATGTAGTTGGCTGTCCACGAGAGGTCTCACTGATTTCCACCCCAGGAATTTGGTGCTGCTGACCTGCTCAATGTCCGCACCGTTGATGGTCAGTGGTGGGTGATGAGGCTTTCCGAAGTCAACAACGATCTCTTTGGTCTTGCTGTTGTTGAGCAGGAGGTTGTTGACTCCGCACCACGTGGTCAGAAAGGTTGACCTCCCTCCTGTAGAGGTCTCGGCATCCTGGTGATGAGACCTATCAATGTTGTGTCTGCAAACTTGACCATGTGATTGGTGCTGTAGCTGGTTTTGCAGTCGTGAGTCAGCAAGGTGAAGAGCAGGACTGAACACAGCCCTGAGGGGCCCCTGTGCTGAGTGTGATGCTGCTCGAGGTGTTGTTGCCAACACGCCTGCTTGTGGCCTCTCACTCAGGAAGTCCAGCAGCCAGTTACACAGCGAGGTGTTGAGCCCCAGCTGGTCAAGTTTGCAGATTAGTCTGTTGTGGATGATTGTGTTGAATGCTGAGCTAAAGTCTATGAACAGCATTCTTACATAAAGTCTTTTGTCCAGGTGGGTGAGGGCTGGGTGGAGCAGAGCAGATTGCATCCTCCGTGCACCGTTTTGCTCGGTATGCAAACTTGAAAGTGTCCAGACTGGTGGTGTAAATGGAGTTGATATGCGACATGACTAGTCGTCAAAGCACTTCATGATTATGGGGGTCAGTGCCACTGGGCGATAGTCGTTGAAGCAGGACGGAGAGGATTTCTTTGAAGCAGGTATGATGGTGGTTACCTTGAAGCATGATGGAACAACAGCTTGTCTCAGAGAAGTATTCAAGACATCCGTGAAGACGCCCTTAAGCTCCCTCTGCGGTCCTTCAGCACACGACCAGGGATGTTGTCTGGACCTGTTGCCTTGTGGGTGTTGATGGACGAGAGAGTCCTCTTCACGCTGGCAGCAGACAGGCACAGAACCTGATCGTGGGGAGGGGGCGGAGTCTTGTGTGGACGAGTGCTGTTCTGTGCTTCAAACCGGGCAAAGAAGCTGTTGAGGTTGTTTAGCAGAGAGATGTTGCTGTCGCAGTTCTGTGGCGTGGGTTTATAGTCTGTGATGGTCTGAATGCCCCGCCACAGGCTGCGTGTGTCTCTGCTGTCTTTAAAGTGCCGGGTTATCTTTTTTGTGTAGGAATTTTTTGCTTTCCTGATGCCGTGGGACAGGTTGGCTCGTCTCATGATGACGACTAGAAGCTCGTCTCATAATAACCACTAGAAGCTCGTCTCATAATAACCACCAGAAGCTCGTCTCATAATAACCACTGGAAACTCGTCTCATAATAACCACTAGAAGCTTGTCTCATAATGACGACTAGAAGCTCGTCTCATAATGACGTCTAGAAGCTCATCTCATAATATCCACTAGAAGCTCGTCTCATGATGACAACTAGAAGCTCGTCTCATAATGACCACTAGAAGCTCGTCTCATAATATCCACTCGAAGCTTGTCTCATAATGACGACTAGAAGCTTGTCTCATAATAACCACTAGAAGCTCGTCTCATAATAACCACTAGAAGCTCGTCTCATAATATCCACAAAAAATCAGGAGTGCCCGGGACCTGTGACAAATCATTAAATAGAGAAAATAGGGTCAAAATACCCCCCAAAAAAAATTTCTATTTGAAAAAATTCAAAAAGAGCTGGAAAATGATTTATGATTTTTAGATTTTTTCAAAGGGTATGTTCAGTAAAAAAATAATTTATTAATTTTATAGAATTGTTATGGGACTTTTAAAAAGTTCTAAAAGTATAAATAAAATAATTTAAAAAATGAAATTTTTGTTTCCTTTTGCCATTTAACCAAATATGTTAATTTTAAAAGACATCATTTTTATTTGAATTAATTAATTTGATTAATTTATTTTGAAGTTGGTTTTTTTTTTAGAGTGGCAAAAAAACAAAAGTTTAAATTTCATGGTTTTTCCTGTAACACCCTGAATGCTGTGACCAATAACAATAGAGCATGGACCAAAACAATAATTCATTGAAATGAACATAAGCATGGAATGAAAATAGATGTCAGGACCCGTGCCTGATTTTATACCTTTTTGCCCCTTTCCTACGCAGGCCGATTCCAACAAGACCAGGGTGGAGGCCCAAACCCGGACAAAGATGCTGGGCGTGGCTAGAGCCCCGGCCCGACCCCCCCCCCCCTGGGGCCGGGGGGGCCCCCTCTTTCCCCCCGCACCAGGGGCCACAGATCTGGAGACCTTTTTCCCCTCCCCCCTGTAAAATTGCCTTGTCGGTTTTTGAG